>NC_022020.1:36018079-36041417 GCF_000317375.1 Microtus ochrogaster | reverse complement strand
AAAACTTAAAAAAAAAGAAATTGGTGAACTGGTAAATCTAGTATCTACTGAGAACTATAAAGTTATAGGTAAGAATTGTGCATAGGTGTGTTGAATAATTTTTTTTCTCTTCAAATATTTCTGTTTAGGACTGTTCATTCCCCCTTGATTTTGTTTTATCTATCTTTCAGGTTGAATTAATAATAATTTAAATACAATAATATTTATCATTTAAATATATAGTGCAGTAGGATTTAATAACTAGGTAGTCATGTACCTTCTCTCGCAATGATGATTTAGGGTGTTTTTACAGTCCCTACAGAGTTGCCTTTCGTTCTTTGTCAACACCCCTACATCCATCTCCACCCAACCAGTTCATCTATTTGCAGTTGGACAGTACAGCCTTGCTTTTGCAGAATGCCATGCGAAGAGCGTCTTGGAGGCTATTGACTGTTCTGTTTTTTTCCCCTCAGCCTATGATGTGAAGATTTGAACATTGTACTGCAGGTAACAACATCTGTTCCCTTTTCTTTCTTAGTACCTTCTCATGGATGGGTATGCAATGTAACTGTGTGGCCATTTGCTCCCTAGCAGGAATTTGGGAGGTCTCAAGTTGAGAATGCAGAAATTACAGCTGGTATAAGACTGAAAGTCTGTTTCTCAGAGTTATCTATGTTTTGACTTCTTTTAGACACATCTAGATTTAAAGATGTAGGATTTTACAAGAAAGTCTTTATGTAAATTGTAAGAAACTGCCAACAAGATTGCCAAGATTAGTTCTAGCATTTTGGGTGTTCCTCTTGTAAGTATTGAGTTTTGGTGCTAGCAATTCTTACATGTATTTGTTTATATTTTCCTGTACATTTTAATGGCGTTTTCTTAAATATTTTCATGTGATTTTTGCAATGGCAAATAGTTTTTGAAGTTATTATTCAGATACTCTGTCAATCATCATTGAATGTTGTCATGGCTTTTATTTAAAGCCCTAAATGGATGTAATTTTACATATAGTATCCCAGTTTGTATAAGATTCTTTTATTTCTAGTATAGTTCAAAGTGCAAATGTTTTTATTCACAATGATATTGTTTACCACAGTGCTTTGTAGTTTTTTATATGATACTTTAATGTTCAGATAGATTTTTTCTGTGTTGATATCATCAGTATAATAGGTTAATTTTCATAACTTGAAATAGCTTTATGTCTTCAGAAAAAGCCATGATAGATTATGGTGTATTGGTATTAGGAGACCTTACTGAGGGACTACATATGTGGACATTTTGTTAAGAATTATTTTGTCTGTGTTAATTTGTGATATTAATCTTGTTTTATTCTTGTCTGAATTGTTATCAGCACGATGCTGCTCTAACAAAGTGAGTTGTGAAATCTTTTTCTTTTTCTGTATCCTGGGAAAGATTTGTGAAATAAAACTGTTTCAAATTCAACACCAAAACAGCCCTTCCTAGAGTCTTTCCTCATGGGAAAGTTAAGAAAAAAAAATTCAGTTACAATAACGAGAACTATGATCAAGTTACTGTTTCTTTTCCTTGATTAAGCTTGCATTTGTTAAGTTTTCCAAGTTGTTCAGTTGTTGTTACACACCATTTTCCAGAATATTCCAGACCTACTCCACTAATTTCTGTGGCCTGTCTTCTCATTTCTTGATCTTGCTATTTTGTGTCTTCTTTCCTTTGGTTTGGTTAACCTAGTTTAACATTAAAACCTTTTACTGGTCTTAGAAAGTTAGTTTTTGTTCACTGATTTGTCTTTTAGTTGTTTTATGTTTCATTGCTACATTTTATTTTATCTGTGCAACTTTTTGCTCATCTGGCTTTCACTGTTTACTGAAGAAGCTGGCATAGAAGCATGGACTTAGCTCAAAGACACAGACAACATGCATAATATAGGGAGATGTTACCTCGAAAAAAATCATAAACAGATTAGTAATCTCAATAACTAATGCTATATTTTCCTCTCTGAACAGATAATCGGCTGTAGTTCATGAACTCTGAAATATTTTATATCTATTTTATTCAAAATATTTATTAATTCATGAACTCTGAAGTATTTTTATACTTATTCTATGCAAAATATTTAATAATTGCCCTTTATGCTTCTGAAGAAATTACTAATTTACTAGAATATTGTTTACTGTACAAGTATTTTCAGATTTTCTACGTACTCTGGTTTCTGATTTAATTCTGTTCTACTAGAGTATACATCTCCGGTGGTTTGCGCTCTTTATATTTGTTGAATTTGTGTCTTATTGACATAAAAAATATATTTAAAAAAGATGTTTATATCCACTGATAAGGTTATTTATATTTGCTATTTTAATGCATTTTTAAAATTTTACAAACAGGAAATCTGTTTATAACCATGGATATATCCATATATATTTTTGATCCGATCCAATTTTTTATTTTGTATCTTGAAGCCTTACTATGAATCATCATATGTGCTCAGAAATTCTTTCACCCTATGTAATATTCATCTTCTTCCTTCAGTAATATTGATTTATCTAATTTATATGTCTTCTGATATTGATATGCATGCTCTAACATTGATTGGATTCTTGTTGATTTTTCATATTGCCTTTTTCATTTGTTTAACCTACATATGCTATATCTAAAGTCTTAGGCAACATGTTAATGATGCTTTTGTTATTTCTTTGACCAATTTTTAGTATTTATGATAACTTCTATTTAACTGAATTTGATAATTTTTATATCTTGTTATATTTTTCATTGAGATCATCTGGGCTTGTAATTTTTATCTTTATTCTCACTTCCTTGTAGGTAGGATATCCTACTTAAAAGTAGGACGATACATTTTTGGCTCCTGTTAAGACACAGATATAAAGGTGTTCACATGGTCTGATCAATGCATCACTGCAGCAGGAAGTATGTCTCTGAGCTTTTGCTCCATATTAAGGATAAAGTTACAAGATAATCCTATGGAAAGGATATTTACCTACTGTACTTTTTTCCCTTTCCAGTTTCCATATCATCTCAGATATATATGTCTTTTTAAGATAAATCAAAATACTTCAGAGACTAATAATTTTATTAAGTAAAAGAAAAAGCTTATTGTATGTGAATATGTCTTAAAATTTTTCTTTGGAAATAGGGTGATACAATTTTCCTGTTGGAACCATAGACTTTGGATTTGTAAATGGAAATTTTCCTTGTGCCTCCTTTTGCCTGGAAGCTGCTCATGGAGACAGAATGCCAAAATGTTTGAGAAGGAGCTTCTTCTCTTCTTATGAATTTTCCATCCAGTGTGAAAAGAAAAATACCATATTTCAATTTATTATATTTCCAATTTTCAATTGCTACCTCAGCTGGAGTATCTTCCTTGTGCATGAGTTTAAAATTCTGTGGCCCTGTTGATATATTCACAGCAGGAAGGCATAAAATAGAGGGAGAATATTCTTCCAGGGGAGGCGTCCTGTAAAATTCAGTGACTATCCATAAGAGCTTAGTAATTTCCAGTCCAATCTCAGCTGGAAGGAACCAGTGCAGAGTACCTCCAATGATTTTTTATTTATTTATTTATTTATTTATTTATTTATTTATTTATTTATCTATTTATTTATTTATCTATTTATTTATTTAGAAAGGGAAAAAAAACAAGTTTCCGCCTCCTCCCAGCCTCCCACCTCCCTCCCCTTCCTCCCATCCTTCTCCCCCTCCTCCCACCCTTCTCCCCCTCCCTCTCCAGTCCAAAGAGCAGTCAGGGTGCCCTGCCCTGTTATAAGTCTTAGGTCCTCCCCCCTCCGTCCATATCTTGGAAGGTGAACATCCAAACTGGCTAGGTGCCCACAAAGCCAGAGTTAGAAGAAAGAATATCTGATTCGGAAGACACCTCCAATGATTCTTAATAAAAAACTAAGATGTAAGTTTGTTTTTCTTTTTTTAACAGTAAAATTATGATAAAAAAGACTTTACCTCTACACTTCTATGGGAGTATCTCAGAACAAATTAACTATTTTACTAACTTTATTATAACTTGTGTTGTTAATATTATACTAAATTCAAAAGAAGGATCAGTTTTTGATGAGATGTGGCAGAGGGCTATCTGCCAACCAAATGTCTCACTTCTTCATTTATAAAGTAGAGTTACTTCAGGGAATGGTAGCATGCAATTGTAGTCTCAATTATTTACAAAGTTGAGACAGGAAATTGCTTTCACCAAGAAATGTGATGTCATCTAGGATATAGCTTTAAAAATTACTCTTGTGATAGATACATGAATGAGAAAGGGTAGCATAGACTCTGTTGTATGTGTGTAATCACATGCATCATGCTTATCCACATATGTGAATAAAGTTTGTTTGCTTGTTTTGTTTGTTTGTTTTGAGGTGGGAAGAACAAGATCTCTTATTTCAGTGGTTCTCAGTCTTCCTAATGCTTTGAAGTTTTAATAGAGTTCCTTGCGCTGTGGTGACTCCCACCCATGAAGTTACTTTGTTATGTCATAACTGAAATCTTTCTACTGGTATGATTCATAACGTAAATATCTGATAAGCAGAATATCTGCTATATACCCCCCAAAAGGGTCATGATCCACAAATTGAGAACTCTTGTTTTAAATGGAAGCTAATTTTTCATTTGTTCTTTTTTTTCATATCCAGATTAATATACCCCCCTCTTTGTGGGCCTGGAGAGATGCTCAATATGTAAGGGTACTTGCTGTTCTAGCATATTGATTCTGATCAGTCATGCAAGGCAGTTCACAACTGCCTGTAATTCCGGTTTCAGGGAATATGATGCCTTCTGCTAAACAACATGGGCATGGCATACACTTGGTGAGCACACACACACACACACAACATACAAACAAATTAATTTTGCTTTCTTTAAAGTCATCCTTTTTGTACTCTTAGACTGATAAACTCTAAGATGGAAGACCCTTTCCCCCTCATTGTGATATTGACAATAACAAATATGGACAGTCATTTGAATAAGAATTGAATTTCTCTTATGTGGAATTTGTACATACATGAAAAACCTTATCTCCCTTTGACTCATCTGGTGTCAATAGAGTGAGTCATTGGAAACTAAATAATAGCAGAGGGACATCTTCAGACTGTTCCACGAACATTAAGTGTAGAACTGGAATGAACTTAGTAGACTAATAATAGTGGGACTGCACAGCTTTTCATGACTGCCGAACATACTATTTCTATTAAGTTTTTATACTTTGTTTGTCTTTTAGTTTCATTTTTCTAGATTTTATCATATCTTATAAAACACATTGTATAATAAACTAGTAATTTTAACAGAACTCATTTATTTTATTTATTTTTGCACTCGAAAAAAGTAGTTCTAAAATACAGGTAGTTAACATGACATGACTAATAAAAGTTTCCTATGATGTCTTCCAGAAACATTCTACTCTTGCTGTTGGACTCCAAAGCATCTGCTTCCAGCTAAGTTAACTGATCTGGAATCCTCTCACTGAGTTCAGCAGGCTCACCATGTTCAAAGCACAGGATGGATTCTTTGAGACAACTTTGCTTCACCTATACGTCCTTGTGCAGGGATTTTGCATATGTATGTGTGTTTGTCTGTCTGTGGATGGGTATGCCTGTGGGGGTGGTGCATAAGCACTTGTGTGCCAGTGTATGTGGCAGCTCAGAGTTGACACTGAGTGTCTTCCTCAGTCCCTCTCCACTCCACTCAGTTATTGAGCCAGGATATCTCGAAGATTCTACAGCTCGCAGATTTTACTAGTATAGTTAGCCAGCTTGCCTGAGTTGTGGGAAGTTCTTTCTATCTCCTGCGTTCTGAGGTTACAGGTAGCTGACATAACCTGCTTTTACATGGGTTCTGAAGATCACTCTTACATGACAAATGTTATAACCACTGCGCCATCTCCCCAGCCTACCAGGAAATACTTCAACTTTTGGTAAAATGTTATTTCTAAAATCTGCTTAGATTTTTATTCTTAATTTCATTATTTGTTACTATTATTTTATTTCCTAATAGTTCACTGGTTTTTGTTGATCATAATAAAAATATCTTTCATCCTTACCTCTTCTTGAATTGTCTTTATCTAGCTATTTTCCCTGTTAGATGAGTATTGCTCATTCTCTATGAAGTTCTCTGCATGTTTGCCTGTGGAAACAAATGGAATAGCTGTTGTGGATGCCATGACACTGGGTATACATATCATGCTGGTCTCAGAGGTGTGTCCTATTTATGTATTCTCTCAGAGAAATAGTGTGCAGGAGAGCTGGCTCCAATGGTTTGATGTCATGGGCAGTAAAATATTGTCTCCTATTTGAATTTAAATTATAAATATATTGTCATTTAAGCATAGAGGAATACAGGATGATTTGAATAATGAACATTATTTGAAAATGAATATGGTATTTATACTGTCATCCTTTTTTGGAGTTTGTTAGTTTATTTGAAGTACTGAGTAGCTATTCAGAACACTTCCTCAGAACCCCAGATGAATGCAATAGAATTGTGTCAGTGGGTAAGGTTGGTTGTGATTAAACCTGATGCTCTTAGTTCAGTCTCTCAGAGACTCATATTACTGCTGCAAGTTTTTCTCTTATTTCTGTATTTGGACTGTGGCCTATGCACAACATACATTGTGAATACTGCAAATATATGTTTCTTTTATTGGTTGATGAAAAAAGCTGCTTTGGCCTATGGCAAGACAGAATATACCCAGGTGGGAAATCCAAGCAGAGAAATATAGGGGGAAGGAAGGTGAAGTTTGGGAGCATCCAGTGGTTGCCTTAGCAGCAAGCTGCCAGAGCATTACCGGTAAGCCATGGGGCACGTGGCAGTATGTAGATGATCAGAAATGGGTTAATTTTTATGTAGAACTAGCCAGTAATAAACCTGAATCATCATCCAAACAATTATAATTAATATTGTTTCTGAATGATCATTTCATAAGCAGCTGTGAGACAAGTCAAGATGCAGAAAAGCTTACAGGTATGTTGGCTCCCCATAAATAAAAGGAAACTTTCTCCATCATATTGGCTTATAGGCAAGTCTATAGGGCATTTTCTTGATTAACAATTAGGTCACTGTGGATGGTGCAACTTCAGGATAGCTGGTACTGGGAGATAGAAGGAAGCAGAATGAGAATCCATGGGAAGAAAGCCAGTAAGCAGCTTTCTTCCATGGCACCAGCTTTGTTTCTGACCTTTGGGTCCCTGCATTGATTCGCACCCTGATACCCTGACTTTGCTTCATGATAATCAATAAGCTATACGATGAAATTAACCTTTCCCTTTCCAATTTGCCTTTGGTAATGGCATTTATCAGAGTACTAGAATACACACTAAATTACGTACTAAAAATTATGTAAGCAAAGCATTAAGAATTGGTTAGCCAGTAGCATGTACTTGTGGCAATCACTGGCAAAAAAAAATGAAAATACTATTTTACATCTAACTCAGCTGAAACTGTTGTCTGAATTTTGGTGTAACCTGGAAAATGAAAATCCACTCATAAGTATAAATAATGTAGCAAATTTGGCCAAAAGTGCTTCTTAAAAAAAAATCTCTGTTATAGTTAAATAATGGTCCCAATCCTTCCTCTAAGAGCCAGTTCTTCTAAAATTATTACCATAAAGACTAGGTCTCTAAAATAAACACAGAAGAGAAGATGAAGGAAAATAATATATAATAAATACCTCTGAGAAACCAAAGCCATAGCTCAGTGTGTAAAAGTTCTTGCTGTGTAAGTCTGATAAAAGGAGTTCAATCCCTAGAATTTTGTAGTGGGATATATAATAGAATGCATGTATAATCCCAAGAATCTTGGAGTGAGTTGGGAGGAAAAGGAGACTGGAGGATCTACCTGAAACTTGAAAGCAAATATGCAAGCCAGTAGCAGAAAAAAACAAGAGAGTCCCTGGCTCAAAACAAGATGGATATAGAGAAGCAACTTTTGGAAAGTTATGATCTGTTCTTCACACTTACGTGCCTCCACATACATGCACAAAAACACACAAACACACACACACATAAACATACTAAATAATAAACTTTAAAAAGAACAGTATCTGAGGTTATAAACAACAATAACAAAAAAGTCTTACTCGACATATCTGTACTATTTAGCTTTGTCTCTTAACCTGAAACTCCCCTTAGGTATCCACAGGAATGAGGGATGCATTCTTTAGTTGAACATCAATCAACAAAGTAATACCACCAAGATGCTCTGGGAGCTTTACTCTTGACAGAGGGCCAGTGGAAATAAAAGACTCTCTAGAAAAATAAGATTATCAGCATAGTAGAGATTCCTTGAAGAGGGAAAGAACGCTATTCTTTCTCAATTGTACTTATAAGAAGAATGTTTTATTTTGAACTATAAACAAAAATACAGGCTCATGGAAACACATAAACTTTCCAGCCCAAGCTGTCTTCATACCCTCACCACTTTTCTACCTACATACCTTGTTTTCTCAGCCTCTCATTGCAGCACTGGCCCATGGTTGAGCCACATTCCTTTCTTCTGTTCTTTTCATTATAACCCACTTGTTTTTAGGAGGATCTGGGACGCAATCAAGAGAAAAAAAAATGAATGTTTCCCCTAGAAATGGCACAGAATACTGACAACAGACATTCTGGATTTAACACTCTTAGTTTAGATTTATTAGAATCATAGCAGAAGTAGCATTGTTACAACTCAATAAACACTGCATATTTTGGAAGGCTGTGAAGCGTGTTTTTATGAGAATGATGAGGCCAAATGCTTACAGGTGTTACGATGGTAACATTACAGCAATTGGAAGCAGTGTTATTGGCAGATCATAAAAAATGCAGAAATGTCTGACTGTTTCCATTTTCCAGCAATGGGAGATGGTGCCACAAGAGGATAGCAAACCTGCCGTGTGTTAGGAGGAGAAAAATAATCTGATTGTTTTGAGGTGCTGGTGATGAAAAATAAACTTTGGAAACAAAAGTATATGAAGGCCAATGAATCTCAACAGAAGAAATATTGTTCATAACTTTAGTTGGCACAGTCTACTGCCCTCTGTAGCCAGCTGTGGCCCTTTCCAATTTTCCTACACATTGCATTTCTCTGTCATTCTTTGCCATGCTAGTAGGCATATACCTAAATTTCTTTTTCCTTCAGGGCAATAATACCTCTAAATCAGTCCATTCCAACAAGTAATGTAGTTCATTCAGACTTTTAAACTTCTTCATTTTAGTACTCTGTCTCGGTCATGACCAGGTTCTACCTTGGTGAAGACCTACTGCTGAGTTATCTTCACTAGAACTCCTGCTGTGTCTGCAATGCCATTTGCTACTTTTGGTCCTGTGGTTTCAGTGACCCTTCTCTGTTAAGTGCAAACACCCAAAGGGGCCATTTTGAACATAAACAGTAGTAGTAAAACTGGCCGAGGACTGATGATATGCTTTATAGGAAATCACAACAAGGCAGGTTTTTAAATAAATGACATGTCAAATAAAAAAAATTAAAATATCTAAATTCTTAGCGTGAAGGAGTTCAAATTCTTTCTGTGGAAATATCACATTGTGTGGGAGTTTTTTATATGATGGACATTTATTTTTATCAGCTGCTTTAATGTAAAAGAGAGTCAACTTCAAGTTGGGATACTGACTGAAATAAAATAAAAATGGTTTTTAGACATATTCTCCAAGATTGGCCTCATTGTTGTAAGAAATGTCATATTTTAATTTATTAGACACTTTCTCTATGCCAAGTTATGATTAAGTTTGTTTTATCTCCAGTGTGAGAAAGATATTGTTGTGTACTACAGCATTAAAATGGTGATTAATCCCAAAGCTGCTGAGAGGCCAATCTGGGAGGGAAACCATGATCCTAATTTCACAATTTTTGTCATAGTTCTGAGTATTGCTGGCTGTCATACTGTGAGGACCACCTCTGTTGAAAAGTAAGGACAAGTGAGTTTCCCGTGTACAGAAGAGAAAGAATACCCCAGAGACCTCTGACTAAGGCTTTATCATCATCATGCTCTAGAAAGAACCATATACATTTGAAGAATAAACAGTGTTAAAAGAGAAAAGTACATAGTTCGATCCAAATTGCAAACTTCTATGTTTTGACTCTAGGGGAATCTATTATTTGCCTCACCAGTTCTTATTTCTCTTTCTTATATTAATATTAAGATCTTAAAATTTCTAGCTATGGTTGCAAGTTAAGAAAAAAAAAATCTTCCAATTAGTTCTTCATTCAAGGACTTATGTTAGAGTAATGGAAAAACAGTGGTTCCTATGTGCTATTGAACACAAAGGTGGCACGCCAATGTGGGGCTGACTATATACACATAGAACCTGAGAAAGCTTGGAAAGAAATTCTACACACTCAAAAACGAAGTTTAGCCACATTCCACTCCACCTCCCGACCCCAAAATGGGCTTTGCTTTCCTGGGCACATGTTTCCGTACCTCTAAGAGAGGTCTTACTTATTTAGCAGTAGCAGAAAAAAACCCTGCGGTTTTGAAACAGCTTCCTGGGTTGTGCTGACAGCATGAACACTGACTCTTTCTGGATGTCCGGCTATGGAGCATTTAAATGTGGTGGTGGGCAATGTGCTGCAAGATACCTGGTGGTAGCATGGGCCAACTGGTTATCAGAGTTGAGGTGGTGAGGACGGCTCCCACCCGGCATTCTCAGAGACAGTGAACGGACATCTGCTATAATGGACTGGGTGGAGCCAAAAGGCAAAGCAGCTGTAGTCCTAGCCAAGTTGTTTTAACATTTTAAGAAGCAGTCCTCGTCAGAAAAGGATTACAGATGTACAATAGGACAGATTCAGACAAACCTCTAAATGGTTTACAGTGTGTTTAAAAATATATGTAGGCTTTGGAGAAAGAAAAAAAAAGGATGAAGTCATTAAAATAAAAAACAAAGAAAGAGAGTAATTGGGTATGGTGGCACACACCTTTCGTTCCAACATTTGGGAGACAGAGGCCTACAGAGTGAGTTCCAGGACGGCCAAAGATACACAGAGAAACTCTGTCTCAAAAAGTCAAAAATTAAAAATAAAAATAAAAGAAATAGAGTTTAAAATAAAGTCACCTAAATATGAAAAGTACACAGAGAGTCTGGATATTGTATGTTATTTTGTTATCTTTAAATTTGATCATTTAAGTTTGATGGCTGAGGAAGAAGCAAGAGCTGCTTAAAGACATTTGATTATAAATCCTGCTGGATTAATCCAACATATATATTTTGAAAGTGTCTCGACTTAAAAATTTAAGTCAAAATATGTTACTTTGGAGAAGAGGTTTTGCTTGTGTTTCCACAGAAATGAGACGCTGTGAATTCATTTTGGATTAAAAAATCAGGAAGACGCCCCCTGAGAAATCTCCAATAGGATTGGATCGCCCAGATGTCTGAATTCTACATCCAGAACAGTTTCAAGACTGCTTGCTGAGATGATTAAGCCTCACAGAATACTCCAGTCAGGACTGTATCATAATTCAAATTTTTCCTTAGGTCCCCATAAGATTATCAGCACCCCCAATCAGCAGAAAGTATCCTGGAAAACTGCCCATATGTCCAAAATATGGACTATGGATATTTTTCTTTGTTTAGAGTGTTGGTTACAAATTGTAATGGATAATGGTCAGGAAGAAAGCTAAACAAGGGCAATTAGATTCAGATTTCTTATTTTGAAAACAAAAGTGGGAGAGTGGTATGGGACAATGATGTACCCTGTAAATATTATTCAGTTGTATTATTTTTAATAAAACACAGATTGGCCAGTAGCCAGGCATGAAGTGGAAGTGGGGCAACCAGGCAGGAAATAGAGGTGGGGCCATGAGAACAGGAGAATTCTGGGAAGAGGAAAGAGTTAGTCTGCAGTCATCACCCAGACAGAGAGGAAGCAAGATGAGAACGCCTAGCCGATGAAAGGTACCCAAGCAACGTGGCTAACACAGACAAGAATAATGGATTAATGTCAGATCTAAGAATTAGTTAATAAGAATCCTGAGCTAATAGGCCAATCAATTTATAGTTAATGTAGACTTCTGTGTGTTTCTTTGGGACTGAACAGCTGTAGGTCCAGGCGGGAGAGAAACCTCTGTCAATATACAGGAAGACATAGGTAGATTTTGCCTTGGCTGTCAGAAGTTTATAAATTTTGAGGGTAAAGTCAGCCTAAGATAAGCAGAAATAAAGCAGCCTGAGGTGAGGTCTGTAGTTCAGTGCACAGTCCTTGCATGACCCCCATGAACTCTTGAGTGTAAAGTCAGTAACATGTCAATGAACTGCGAAATATTAATTGGAAATATGGCTCAGCACCTGATTTCTTTTAGAGGACCCAACTTCTGTTCCCAACTCATTCCAGCTACAGGGTATTTAACATCCTCCTGTGACTTACATGCGAATTCCATACAAAGTGCATACACAAAATAAATATTTTAAAAAGTAAAGACTAACTAATAAACCTTTTGTGTTATTTACATCTTTGATTAACTCTTACCTAAAATGATCATCTGTTTGTGTGAGAATGATTATTCACCAAATTGTCTGAAATTTGAATTAATTTGACTTGGAAGCTAAACTTGTAATAACCATTTGATAAAACAACATGCCACTGTACCGTTTCAGAAATATAAGGGGGTACTGGATTTCAGTACAAAAGTATGAAAAATACAGGAGGGAAAGCATATAAAGAGAAAAGTTGTTTTGAATAGCAGATGTTCTTGAAAAGCACAAGTTCTTGAATTCTATTAGTCATTTCATGAACATTCTTATTCATCAATTTTAGCTGTTAATATACAATATTATAAAAATGGGATCTTTTATTATGGACAAGGTTCTAAAAAGTTAGAAAGATTGCAATAGTCCAACAGCTAAAACAAGTGATTGAGGCATGAGTAAAATTAAGGTCATTCAGGGTAAGAATATTGTTTGCTGTAATCATTAATTTTAATTAGAAATTAATATAAACTAGATTAATTTGAAAAGAAGATCTCAACGGGGATTTATCTAAATTAGGTTGGACAAAAGGCTTTTCTGTGGGAGATTATCTTGCTTACTTTAATTGAGTTAGAAAGACCTGCACACTATGGGTGGCACCATTCTCCAGGCAGGAGAATCTGAACTGATTGTAAGTGTAGAAAGCAAACCAAGCACATCATTGCTCTTTGCAATTGGCTGGACCATAATGTGATTAGCTGCTTAGAAATACATGTTGCCATCATTTCCCTACAATTATTGATGGCAATCTGGAATTGTGAGTCAAATAAAGAAAGCCTTTCTACCTCAATTTGTTTTTGTCTGATTAAAACCCTGAACTTTCACAACAAAAGAAAACGAAACTAAGACATATATTTGGATAAATGATGAAAATCTTCAGTAGGAATCATGAACATCTATACTGGTGAAAATTATAAGGTGCACAGGCATAATAATTTTGGAGTAACTCCAACCATTAAATCTTCTACTTCTAAATACCATAAATATTCATCCCAATCAACAAGTTAGTTTGAATATCACTGATGTTTTCCTTGCTGGACTGTGTGGCTTTGTTATTGAAATGTAACTCCATGGCATTTGGGTATTGTTTGATTCTCAACATCATTTTTTTTTTAAAAAAATAGCCAACTGTCTCTATCATCACTTCTGTTATCCCTACCTTTTTGGTGTGATTTAAAAGATAATTGACAGTAAGTGAATTAAAACAAACATTTTTCATTGAGAAACAAGTATCTGTGTGCTGGCATCATTGAAATTCATGGCATTTAAGTTTTACAGTAATTACTGTTCGAATTTTCTAGCAAGAGGTTAAGTAAAAATTCTCAAGCATCTAGTATACTATCATGTTAATAAAACATGGTTGGTAAGGCCTAGTTGGTACATATCTCTTCTTAGGTTTGCTGCTATTTTGGAAAGGAGTAAAATCATTATTTACAGAGCACAAATACAGCTATCTCTAATACCTCGAATGAAGTGTAAGTAAGAGAGATGGAGTAGGGATTTCTAATCATAGAGAAGCCAGATGAAGAGAAGAGTCAAATAGGTGTGGACACTTGACTCAATTTTTTGTTACCAAAGCTGCTGAATTTTCAGAAAGAATCCATAAAGCTATTGTTTTCAGTTCGTATTCCCACTTGAATGTTGTCAACTACTGCATTAAATATTCTGTGCCCCTGCCTGAGACATTATCTTTGAGTCTCTGCTTTCATTCATAAAATCATGTATAACCTAGTATATTTGTCATTTTACTTATTAGTTACCAGCTTTGGAATCATTACTTATAAAAGGCCTAAGACGCAGACACAACTTTGAGGCCCCAGAATCCTAGGCTTCTTTAGTGATAACACAGAAATCCATAAGCACAGTAGTGTTTAAAGTGCAGCATGTAAATGAAGGGACCACAAATTGACATGTGGTGATTGGCATCCCACTTCAAAGCGGATCGTTGATGCTGAATAACCACATCAAAGAAGCTTTGTAACAGGACAAAACAAACACTTTCAAATATAGATTGCTGATGTCATCTGCTATGGGCTGTGTTACCTATTACCAGCCACTGTTTTATGTGCCAAGCAAGATTACCCTATTGATCATGGGAACAGAAGCTATTTCATGAAATTTTCTTGGCCCTGATCACTATCAAATAATTACAGGAAATTACTTCTCATTGGTGTTTGAAAGGCGTTTTGGAGTCTGTATGCCCATTTAAACTCATTCTTTGTGTCAGTAGATTTGTTTGAGGTAATGGATGTGTTTTAATTACATTTGGATTGGCTCTCTTTGTATATAAGGTACACATTCTTACCCTGGAAGGAAGGCAATCAGTGGTTCTTAATAACTGAATCCTTAGCTCCGAATGTGCTGTCACTGCATATTTTACCAAAATGGTGTGGAACCTGTGAGGTTGATACTTGAAATATTGAATATTCTGAGTAGAAAGTAAATACATTTCTTGATTGCTATGTCCAGATGCAGAGTCTAGCTGACACAAAGATTTGGTAAATAAAAGTGATTGGCTGATCCTTCATTTGTGAGATCATGAGGCTGATATGGTGCCAATGCCCTATCATGCTCAGCAGAACCCAGAAGGAATAATGACCAGATCAGAAAACATCTAAAGAAAATAAGCTCCGTAACAAAATTTTGAATTCAAAGTCTATGCAAATCTACAAAAACTACAGGCTAAAAGACATGCAGGCTCCTATGGATTAACAGAGAACGTGATCTTGCTATGAGACACTTAGCTTGTGCAAATCGTGGAGACGATGTCTTGAGTCATCAGTAGAGTCTTTCCAGGAAGAGAGTAGAAACTAATCCTGAAAACCTGGAGAACCCCATTCTACTGATGGATGAGAGAAGAGATTTCTTTCTACTTCTCAGAAAGTGAGTTCATAATAGAAACACTTCTATACAATGTCTATGAAGGAAACATAAAGATGATTCGTAAGCAGATGATATCTATTAGTTACAAAGAAAAAGAAAGGAACATGTGTATTTTCATAAACGAAGATAGTATCTGAAGCATAGTCTACAAGTCTTTGCATTTCCAACAATAATCCTATCTTTCACCTCACTTGACTCTCTTTAGGAAGGTAATGGCCTGGATGAGGTTGAATATTTTCTCCAGTAGAGGAGCTAGATTTGGGGGAGGAGACGGTTGTGAAATGGTAAAGATGTATTACATTTGTTTATGCTGTGGGGCATTTGTTTAAGGACACAAAGATGTGTTGCATTCTTTTATGCTGCATTTGTTTAACACGATGAAGCTGTGTTACTTTGCCTGTTTAAAACACCTGACTGGTCTAATAAAGAGCTGAATAACAAATAGCAAGGCAGGAGAAAGGATAGGCAGGGCTAGCAGGCAAAGAAAATAAAATGGAAGAGAAATCTGGGAGGATAGGTTCAAGGAGTAAGAAAAGAAGGAGCCAGCCATCCAGTCACACAGTCAGACATGGAATCAGAGGAAAGAAAGATATTCAGAAATAGAGAAAGGTAAAAGCTCAGAGGCAAAAGGTAGATGGGATAATTTAAGCTTAAAAAGGCTGGCTAGAAACAAACCAAGCTAAGGTTAGGCATTCATAAGAAACAATAAGCCTCCATGTGATTTATTTGGGAGCTGGGTGGCAGCCTCCTCCCCAAAAGAAAATAAAAAAGCCAAAAGAATAAACAAGAAAAAAAAACATTCAGTTACCAGGGAGGCTTGATAAAGGGCCAGTAAAATTGCTAGATATTCCAATTATAAGAACAAGATAAACAGGAAATTTGTCCCTTGTTGCAATGCCACATTCTAAAATCCACATGTCAGAGTAGTAAGGTTGCTAAATATTTTGTTTTGGCATGATTGATTGCAGATTTTAGGGCTGATGCAGTCTGGGTAGGACAATACAAAGATGTTTCCTATAAGAACAAAGTGAAACAGATTTATGCAGGTCCACGTAGAATCAGAATATATTTAGGATGGAATTCATGGCTAGTATCTGATCTACTTTTTGCCTCCCAATCAACTTAGCCTGCTAGGACCAGAAAAAAATAATTTATATCTGCACAGTTGAACAGGTGATAATGTCTTTGATCATCAGTTTGCCAAAAATGTAAAGAAAGAAAAAAATTTTCTAATGCCAACACTAGACTCTACAGTCTCTTGAAAATCTTGCTTTAAGAATAGCTCATAATTTTCTATATGGTAAATTACTATTATCATCCATTTAAACATTTTCTACTTCCTTTGCAGGTTCTTCTTTGATCCACAAAATATTTTTTTAAAAAAAAACTACTTTGTTTTCAAATACAAAAACTTTTATAGATCCTTGACTGTTATAGATTTATAATGTTTCCCTTGCTTTCGGAGATGTTGTTCTATAAAATTTCAAACATTTGCATTTTGCAGTTTATGTAAAATATATATATTCTATATAAGCCTGAAAAAACTTAACCCTTAGGTAGTATATACTCAAAGACAAAGCAGTTGAATAATGCCAGATGGATTTTAATGTTCTTCACGAATCTTCTATATTCTTTACAACTCTTCTTTCATCTATTTTTTCAATAATTACCAAACACATTCAAATCTCTTAGCTACTATATTTGAAGTTTATGTTTGCTCCCCTGTAATTATTTCAATTTCTGTTTCGTATATTTTGAAACATTTTTCAAGTTTAAAGTCAGTAAACTTTTTTATGTCGATTTATTTTCACAATTTCTGTTATAGTAAGAAAGTAAAATGTGTCCCTGACAGGGCGGCATTGAAGGCTTATGGCCCTAATTTGGAAAGTGATAGAAACTATTGGAGGTGGAGCCTGATTGACAGACGTCAGTCACTGAGGCTTGCTCTGGGAGGATGTACCTCTGAAATGATTTTTCTCTACACTCTGGCTGTTCTGAGTTGAGAAGTCTCTGACATGTGCCCTCCAATCTATACTATTTTTTTTTGTCTCAGGCCCAAAGCAAAGAATTCAACTAACCTGTTTCAAAATCTCAGGAAGCACAAGCTGATATGAAATCTTCCTCTTTTTAAACTCTTTCAGGTATTTACATTATTTTCACATTCACCCCTATGTTTACCATTTTACTGCTTCTCTTCTAAGTTTGCAGTTTGTATATAGGAATATTTAAGCTTTGCCCAGCTAGACTATCTTATAGTATAAAACTGCTGGAGAGAGGTTATTTTACTTCCCAGCTTTTTGAAATTTATTTTACCTCATTTTGAATAATATATTTTTCAAAAAGAGAATTCTAGACTTACTCTCATGTGTTAGAGAAACGACTGTTTTGTCTTTTTTTTTTTTGGCTAATGTTTCTAATAAGAGTTTTAATTACCTTATATAAAACTTGAGTTTATCTAATTGGTTTAGGGATACCAGTAGATTTAGTATGCCATGTGATGTACCTCATATCACTTTCTTTGCCCCAGTTTGTACTGTAGTTTAGTATAAGTTTCTTGAATGGATGTTAACATATTCCATGGATGAGGCCACAGAGGTTTCTCAGTCCTAACTTTCTATTTCTGCTAAAGTTAGAATATTTGACATAATTACTTATTTACATACTTATTGTCAGTTTCATTCCTGCTTTCTTCTCTGTTTGGAAGGCAGAGAGTATTCATGTTGGTGTCTGCTTAATTTTATCCTATAATTAAATCTTTTGTTGTGTACTTCTCCATTGAGTAATTTATGTATTTATGTATCTTCAGTTTCAAAGCCCTTGACTTCCTTAGTATTTCCTGTCTGACTTGATTTTCCACTGATTTTTCATTTCATACTTTAAGTTGTATACTTGATTATTTTTAAAATGTATTTTCTATCATTCTAGGACACCTTATATATTATCATGATATATTTACTTTTAGGCTTTGGTATTTTTTATATTTAAAACATAATCTGTTTTAAAGGTGTTATCTTTTTATTCAGGTATTTGTTATCTCAATTAGTGTCAAATGACTCTTTTTTTATCTCAAATACGAACTGGAAGAAATGTGACTGTTTTATATTATTTCAAATTTCTTTGAAGTATTTTTTAATTTCATATTATGCAAGTTACATGTCAAATATTCTGGGATTTTCCATCCTTTTGCTAATTAATGGTGCCTGAGTTCCCTTTCAGCAGGTTGATGACAGGGCTGAATTGAAACTCCAAATCTTTCCATGTGGTGAATAGCTGCCAAAACTACTTTGTGGTTCTTTTAGGCTTTTTCAAGATGATGATGATGATCTGCTTTGCGGAGTTCTTCCATACTTTCAAAGTCAGTTGTCAACCATGTACCTATTCGATTTTATATGAGACTTTTGGACCTTCCCTTCAGTTATGGCTTCATCTTCCCTATGTCTTGTCTCTCATTTAGCAACTGCTTTCATAGCAGGACCCCCACCACCTGACTCCTCATGTCAGTGGTATTGAGTATCACACATGAATTTCTGGAGCTTCCAAGAGCAATTCTGTTTGACAAGAACATATCTTAGAAATGGCTTTAGAGTCAAGTTCATTCTATCCACGTTACCATCTTCCACATGGGGTCTCATATTATGGCATTTTCCTTCTTTTGTGTTCTCAAATTAGAAGCTACATGTACAGAAGAAATCTCCATATGGTCATCTCAATTCAAGTAGCATATTTCTCATGAATAAATTTATTTTATATTACTTATTTATCATTTTTGAAATTATATTGTTTACTGACATACTTATTGTTGTTTTATTGCTACTAACTGATATACTCTATGAAAGTGTGTACACTATCTCTCCATTTTTTTTTTTCGGGACAGGGTTTCTCTGTGGTTTTGGAGCCTGTCCTGGAACTAGCTCTTGTAGACCAGGCTGGTCTCGAACTCACAGAGATCTGCCTGCCTCTGCCTCCCGAGTGCTGGGATTAAAGGCATGCGCCACCACCGCCCGGCTTATCTCTCCATTTTTTATGCCCCTTGTGTTGACACTAACATATGGTAAAGAGTTGAATTAGTGAATGTCAGACTGAATGTATAAATCATAGGAAAATTGTGTAAATATTAAGAATTTCTCATCAGAAATCATCCACAAGTATGTGACTCATAGTTCCTGTGCTGTGTTTAGTTTTAAGTATGAGTACTTAATCACAGTATTACCACCCTCAGTTATCACTGGGATGTATGGCCTCACATCAGTCTGACTTATGTGGCCATCCATCTTCATCCCTGTGACAATAATGTCTGTCTCTTGGTCGCAGTTTTTCTGCTCTTGCAAGAAGTCGCCCTCAGAGTAACTGACTTGTCAGCCCTGTTTCTGCCTAGCTTGCTTTTACATGAGTGATAATCTAGCAAGTAGTTCTCTGCAATATTGTAGCCTAGAAGGCTCCTGTTGAAGGAAGAAAATTCAGGAGAAGCAGAACATGTAGAGGTTAGATATCTGTACCACATGGATAGGATCTTTAAAAGTAAATACAAAAAAAACATTGATTGCGTAACACCAAAAGCTACATTCAAAATCTCTATGCGGTGTACATTTTCTTGTTTGGGTCCACTTCAGACTGTAAAATCACAACTTGTGTAAGCCTTTTTTCCATCTCACCTATTTGTGTATTTTTGTGATTGTACCCAAGAGAGCAGTTGGTGTAAACTCTCCATCTGCCTTCGTTTTCCCAGATTTTAACACCATTCACCTTGGATCCCTTCTGATTGTATTGATGCCAAAGGGAAGATTATTTATAAGCCTAGAGGTTATGCAGACTCTTTTGTAGTGGATCTGTATTGCTGCCTATTAGGAGGGATACTTTGCCTGAATTCAACATAAATGCTGAGATTTCTTATGGCAAATAGACCATAGATAATTATTTGACAGATGATAGCCTGAGAAAATTATTTATGGCATCTATCTATTGAAAGCTAACTCATAATGCATGTCAATGAAATAGACAGACTAAAAAGGCATGAAGTATTAAGAGATACACTTAACATCTAGTGTTAACTGTTTAGAAGCAGGGAAAATAATGGGAATGTAAGCCATATTTTATAATCTATCAGTATTATCAATAACCGAAAACATTGAAATGCCTTACTCTATTTGTAAATCCATTGTTTCATTGTGGATATGAGGGCAATATATGTGGGAGAACAAATAGAAGGAAACTATACTTGATTATATGGGTATGGACATATAGGTTAATAACAGATAGATCTTGGACTTTTTGCATTATATAATAGCACATTCAGTATACTTTAGGTGTTACATACAAGATTGAGATTGGTTGTTTAGTAAGAAAAAAAGGAAATCACTAAATAACTTTGAAGCTAAATTGTCCTGTTTGGCATTTTGAGTCTGGAACATGTTAGTTATTTAACTCTACATATGACCTTTACTTAACAAAACATTGTGATATTCACAAATAATGGCACTCTTATTACTGTTCTTCTAAGCAGTTATATAATAAGGTTATGAGAATGAGGTAATTTCATATGTCTAATGTGTTTACAACAGTACAAGACACTCAGAGTTTTCACTACTATTTATGACTACTACTACTACTATCTATCATCTATCATGTATCTATCTATCTATCTATCTATCTATCTATCTATCTATCATCTATCTATCTATCATCTATCTTTAACTATCACTACTTCAATGGCAGCATAGCATCTGGGGAATTCCATGGGAGAATTGGATTCTCCATCACTCTTTACCTAGGATGGCAGAGAAGCAGAAGTATAAAGCCATTCGACCACTTACATGTATGTGTTCGTACATCTAAGAGACAGCAGAACCGGAACCTGAGATAAGAGCAGTCTGTCATGGAAGTGCTCTTAGGTACTCCTCTGTTATGACAACAAGGGTGCAGATGGGTGAAGCCAATTAATCCTGCAAGGCTTTGACAGCTTTGCTTTCTAGACTCCCATGCTGGTGAGTGAAATATAACAGAACCTCAAAACATGTGGCTCTCTGCCTTGATTGTAAAAGTGAAGAGTACCAGCACCATGGCTAGAAGACTTTTCAATATCCAAGTTAAAGTTATTTTATAGTACTAGGTGGGGTCTGAAAATCATCTACGCGAACTATGCTGGGATTTGGTCTGACCTGATCTTTTGTAGTTCTTGTGTAGCTAGCCATAGCTGCCTTGACATCGTAATTGTAACAGGCACACTGTGCCCAGAAGGCAATAATTCACAGCTCGCCTCCCCATCCTCCAGCCCCTAAACTCTTCCATTTCCCAGTCTTCAATGTTCCCTGGATCTTATTGGTAGTGGTGGTAGGGAGTGGAGACTATACAATTACCTATTTTATAGCCAAGCACTGGCTCTCTTATTCTTAGTACATTGACCAGTTGTTCATCTCCATATTGACTATTGCAAAATGGGAAAAGAATGTTCTCTAAACAAAGCTAAGAGCAGCCCAGGTATATGGGTATAATCTGTCCCCTTAAAAAAGAAATTATGCTTATATCTTTAAAATGATTCATTCATGCCTAATTTCACTATAACTGTAATGCATAATTATTTCAATAAGTCAAGTAATAGAGACCTGTAATTACATAATCATTGTCTCAGGTCTCTCATATTAGAATGCTTAGATTGTTTAAGGTATATTTAAATCAGTGTACCTGTTTATATGTTTTATTTTTAAGCAGACTGTAAGTTCCTATGTTAACAGTACATTTAGTAAAAGTGTCTACATTTTTGTGCTTATTACTGAATTATATTCTGGACTATGAAAATAATGCGATTTGTTCCTATATAGTAAAAATTCATTTTATTTTGACCGTCTAGAAGAAATGTTGTAATAAGTATGTGATAAAACTGTTCTTGATCACTTGAAATAGATGTGAAAAATCAAAATAAAGCATTAAGTCAAAAATATATGTAACTTCATTTTAATAAATTGGACCAGATTTCTTTCCCAGAATTCTGTAAAAATTCATAACTCCAATAGCAGCGCATGACATTATCCATTTCCATAAATCCTCATCAGCAAGGACTTTCATACCTTAACTGTTGCCAATGTGGTGAATGAAAAATGAAACTCAGTTGTCATAAATTGTCTCTCCCTGGCTGTTAGTGAAGCTGACCATCTGTCTACACCCACAGTGACCAGCTACAGTTTTTAATCTTTCTTTGTGCTGGACTGTAAAACTTTTTTCTTACTTTATTTGGCATCTCTCCTGTTAAACTAAACATACTGAGTCTCAGCTTGAGTGTGCTGAACAATTTTATTCCACTTTTACTTTCAGCATTCAATGTTTCCTATGCAAAGATACTTTACTGGTCATGCAGGGGACTGCTTCCAGGGAACTTCCTTTGCACGGTCTCCTTTATTGGTCTGAGTTTGACTCCTCTTGTTTTTTTGCTGTTTCTGAGCATTATCTGTACACAAATGTTTCTTGATGTTTATTTCTTGCCCAGCACATTGCTTTGATTGTTAGACAAATATATTTGCTGCTTGCTCAACGTCTTCATTTGGAGATCCAATACTCATTTCAAATTTGAAATGACCAGAAGAGAAATCTTGGTTTTGTATCACAACCATTCCAATCACATAACCATCTTTTCCCTCAGCACATTATAGGCATTTTTGTTCTTTAAACTCTTTAGGTATTAGCCTTTCTCATCCTTGTTTAATACCTTCCATGCGATTTATTACTCAGTACTGTTGCCCTGAATCCCAAGTTTGCTCTGTGTGCTTTGGTTTCTCTAGGTGTCCATTTCTTTTCTTCCAGACCAAGCACTGTCAGATCAGTTCGTGAATCAACCACCGCCTTTAATCTTTTATTGCCATTAGCGTCCTTTCTAAAAATTTTAGATTTCTGCCATAACATCTTATAGTTAATGTCAACACAATTTATTTTGCATCTAAAACTTTCAGCTAGCTTTTATCTATGCTTAGAACAAAATGGAGGACCTTTGCTAAAGGTCCTAAAATATCCAGCTCCGAAACAGATGTGTATCCTTT
>NC_022020.1:36008147-36017848 GCF_000317375.1 Microtus ochrogaster | reverse complement strand
GCCCGGCTTGTGTTTTGCCTATTAAATGTGCTCTATTTGTTGCATTTATTGAGGGCTTAGGATTGAAATGTCCTTAGTCTTGAGCGCCCTTTCCTAAAGATCACTGTAGCTTCCTCCTTATCACTTCTGTCTTAACTTCAAAGCCATTTCCATTAGGAAGAAATTTTGACCTTATATCCAATTAAGTAGCTCATTTCTGCTTATCTTATACCATGTTTCTAGAGAGTTATTTGTATCTTACATATGGCCTATTACAGAGTAAGTATTCAATGATTCATAAGTTGTTCTAGCTTCCAAACATACATATTATGGAGAAGCCTTAATACATATATTTTCTATTTTTATTTTCTGTATTTATTTTTTATTTTTATACTTTTACCTGATCCATTGAAAATTTTTAATCAGAAAAATACAATATCAATTGTCCGTGTAGAAAATAAATTATGTTAACACTATCATTATCTATAGAATTTTAGTGCCATCTCTGCTCCTTTTCATGGAAAAATTTTTATTGACTGATATAAAACTCCCTTCTTAGCTTATTAAAATTTCACAGAGGTTGTTTACAAAACTGACATTTATAAAACTAGGAAATAATTTTATGGATGCTTTGCTTATGAACACACTCTCACCCATGAGTACCTGTCCTGACAGCTTGCCACTTATTCAGGATTGCACTGCTAGCTGAATCAGCAGAACCCTTATGTGAGGGATAACATTGCCTTGGTAACATCTGAGAGTTTTATGTTTTAGTTCTGAGGTCTCACTATGTAGCCAGGGCTAGCCTTGAGCTCATGGTTCTCCTGCTTTGAGCTCCCATCTTGAGTTTATTAACGACATTATTTCCTTAGGAAAGATACTTTCTAAACCTCCCAAAAGAATACTTGATAGAAAACATACAGTTGGATAAATTTGAGAATGGACACACGATGAAGTGCTTCTCTGTCTTTGTCTGGATCACTTCTCTTGAACAGGGAAGACCCTTTGTATGGTGTTTCATAAGATATTGTTGGGTGATATGGCTAGTAAATATGGGAGAAGTGTTGCGTCTGTGAGTTTAATGGTTGACTTACCTGGAAAAGGAGTCTAAATGAGGGATTGCCTAAATTTAGTTTGGCCTGTAAGCCTGTCTATGAAAAAATTATTTTGGTTAATGACAAGACTTGCCAACTGTGTGGGAGAACCGACCAACTGTGGCAGGGCATGCTAAACTGTATTAGAGCAGAGAAAGTGAGGTGAGAGCTCATGTATATGCATGAATCCATGTTTACTCCTCTAGACTGTGAATGCAATATAACTAGCTGCTTCAAGTGCCTGACACTTTGACTTCCTCATAATGATGGATGGTGACCTGTAATTGTGAGCCAAATAAACGTTTCCTTCTTTCCTTCTTCATTATTTTTGTCAACGTATTTCTATTAGAGAAACAGGAGACAAAATCAAGACAAGGGATTGCTCAAAGTTTACAGGGAATTTTTAAAAGCGTGAGGAGTCTCAAGTGTTCAGCATGAGGTTTGGGAAGTATAGAACAAACAGCAATATACCTTGAAGCATCTAATGTTAGCTATCTAATATGCCAGAGAAGCCCCTGAGTCACCACTCTTGAGAGTTTGTGTTGTGAGTGTGTGTGTCTACCAAACTAGTTTTTCTTTTGTATCTGTTATCATTTCCCTATAACTTTTCTACATTTTACCCTTTGATCCGCATCATATCACCTGCTTTCTTCTTGCTCACATTTATTGCAATCTTTCCATGTGTCTCTAGGACACATAGTGGGAGATGATAAAATGGAACACCTAGACATATTTATTAGTAAATATCCAGAGGAGGGTTGCAAGCAGGGAGTGCCTTTGGAACATGCTCAGGTTTTTGGTAATGTGCCAGATGAAGTAATACACACCAGGTTTGAGAGGGGGATGTACTGAATAAACTTCCTTCTCTTTGATTAAAAATATAACCAAGGAAGTCTAACAATTCTTTGAAATTTGATGTCTTGGTTCAGTCTCCCATTATTCCATGCCTTGCTTTGGATGCTTATGGCTCCTCTTTCTGTGTAACAGGATACAAGTTTGTGGATACTTCATAATTTAAAATATTCATAAATATTCAATGAGGGTGGATTCTAAGCTAAAATATGCAGTGAATGGATTCCTCATCTTCTCTAGAAATGACATGCCAAATACTTATGTCTGTAAATGGCAGATCCTTCAAAGAGTAGCCCAATTGTGTTGCCTCATTGGCTAAAATAACATAGTTATAACTGGTAAGTTGGTCTTTTTAACCTTGAAGGAACACACTTTACCCATCCATATATTTCTCCTATCTTTATTGTTCTTGAGGATGGTTTTATATAAAGAAATAAGAATCAATAGGAAATGAAAGACGATCATTGTTTAAGAACTCTGGTTTCTATTCCAGAAGACCCTGCTTGGATCCCCAGGACCCACGTGATGGCTCAAAACCATGCGTAACTCCAATTATAGGGAATCGATGCCCTTTTCTGAAGTCTATGGATACTGCATGCACACCGTACATAGACATACATACAGGCCAAACATTCAGACAACTAAAATAAATAAATGAAAAAAGAATCAATGAACATTATTCATGGAAGTAGCTAAATAAAAAATCTTTCGGCATTGTAAAATTCTGCTTTGAAGGAAAACTAAAATATAAAAAAGATATTTGTGAGCCAAGCAGAGT
Source organism: Microtus ochrogaster (assembly GCF_000317375.1). Classification (NCBI taxonomy): domain Eukaryota; kingdom Metazoa; phylum Chordata; class Mammalia; order Rodentia; family Cricetidae; genus Microtus; species Microtus ochrogaster. The sequence goes on along the minus strand of NC_022020.1, from coordinate 36,015,145 downwards.
ACACCCGAAGTCTTATATGAAAAACATACTAGGTTTCATATCCTTCCCATCAAATATATGCTAAAATCCAAAAACTGTTACTGCATATTGAAACATAATAACATATTTCACGTCTAATTTAAAGCTGTTATCCTGATTTACATTTCAAAGAAAGAGATTTCTGCCTTGTCAGTTTTTATCTGGATGATCAGCAGAATTATTAATGCCAAAACTGAAATCCTCCATCAATTCCTAACCTCCAGACAGAGTTTTGGGAAATTCTAGTGTTCTGAGCTGATTCCTTTGTGTTCTTATACTTATCAAACTAAATAATAAATAAGCAAATAAATAAATAATCCTCCAGGTAAGCAGAGAGGATATTTCCATCATTCAATGATATAATGTGCTACATTCAAAATTGCTTACCTGGGGAGACTTAGCAGCCAACAGAAAACAGAGGATGTAGCATTCTTGGGAGTATCAGTTATCTATTCATTGTTTATGTTGTTTTATTCACCAGGTTTTAATAGAATCTAGCATAGTTTCGCCCATCTAGTACTGCTCTCTTCAGAAGTCTCACATGATTCTTTTAACCTCCTTTACTTCCTGTTTGTTAAAGCACAGGTTATAAAAATAATGGCTCCTTAGCTCAAATACCTTCCCATTCTTTCATCAGAAAGTTAGTAAAGAAAGAAAAACACTTTTTACCATTGAACTCTGTGTTGTTTGATCCCTGCCTGTTTTATGGCAATGATACATCTTCTGTAAACTTTCTGCATAAAAACAATGTTTGAAAGTAATCACGTGATGTATAAATGCAGTCACACCATAAAATAATCAGATGTCCCCATATGGAGGCTAGTTCATGCACAGCTGCATAGTGTTAAAATTATACTGGTTTTTAGCTCCGAAATAATTATCCTTATCCATGTCTCTAAAATAAGGAAAACCCAATATACCATTACGTACAAAATCACCTGTAATGATTATTAAACACCTAAACATGCAATCTGATGACTCAAGGAAATATAGTAAATCACCATAATTGCTTGTTAATAATGGAGTATCAAACCTATGATTCACAACCAGGTAAAAAAATCACAGATTTTGTGAGTTTTATGTACCATCAGGACATTTCTCTTGACAGACAACCCCCTATGCTTCCACATCTGCAAGAAAGATATTTAGTAAATATTTTGACTGAGTTGAGTGACATAATAAGGGACTTTCCATTCGTTTCATTAACTGTAGCATCGCTGTTTATGGTTAAATACTTTTCAAAACCCCTTGCATTGTCAAGTACTCAAAGAATGACAGCAATTTTAAAATGCTATTTAATTCAAATGGTAAAGCAAAAAAAAAAAAAAGCAAATGGAATTGAAACAGGAATGCTTGAGACTTCTCTGTAATCACTTTTCTGAAATATTAATAATTAAAAAAATATAAACTGGGCCACGTGCTGTTGTTTCCTCACACTTTCCATCAGAAATGGAAGCATGTGTTTCCATGGTTATTATAATATTAGTTTTTAAAAGCCAAGTCAAAACTTAGGTTGTATTTATGTGTACTTCAGTTCCATTTATAATAATAATTGTCCTCTTGATTTCTACAAGGGAAATGTTATTAACGCAGTTCTGAAGAGCAGCAACCCAAAATGCTTTTGATAATTTTAGGACTGACACCTGCTATTTCCGAAAACACAAAACAAAACAAAACAAAACAAAACAACTCCAATGTTACTTAATGACATTTTAGAAATGTTTTGCTCAGCTAATCTTCCTACTAAGACTTTAGCTTTTGACAAATGTTTTTCAGAGTTATTTTTTAATCCCAAGGACTGTAAAAATCCCCATCTGCCACGTTTCTATTTTTGCATCCATTTAGATATAACAAGAATGTGAATACATGCTTTGACCATGCTCTTAGGGTGTGTAACCTACTTTTGTATAAAAGCTATGTGTTCGATTGATGTCGAACAAACTTGGAGGCTAAAATATGTACATGGGAGCTTGAATTGCTAAGCGCAAATGCACGTTACTTAAAACAACCAGTGAAACACCAACACAGTTTGTGGACAACAGCTGATGGGGAACAAATAACAAAACACATGGTCTCTGTAGCCTGTCCCAACCAAGTCTGAATAACACAGCCAGTTTCCTCTTTTATCGTGACTTAACCACTTGACAACTCTTGCTCATACTAATATCAAAGAGAAGACAGGCCCTTAAGTGCCGCCAGACTTTGAACCATGCCCTACATTTATAGTCCGAAGCAAAGACCTCAAATACTAATATATTAGCAGAGGATAAGCAAAGGATTTTTAGGGACTGTGTAGGAGAGAATACCACAATCAAGAGTCTTTTAAGATATTTGAGTTAATTATATTTTTGATAACTAAAGTTGTTTATTAAAATAACTTCTCAAGAAATGTTTTGTAAATAATAGCCTGAACCATAGGCTTTCCAGGCAACCCTAAGTAAGTCTATTACATATTTATCTCAGAAGCTAGCACAAGCCCCCACTTATTCAACTAGCATAATAATATTTTGAATTTGAATTTATTTCTCAAGTTTCCTTATTTTTTATAATAGATTTATTTTGTTTTATTTGTGAGTGCTTTAACCTGCATATATGGATGTATACTATCTGTGTGCTTGGTACCTACAGATTTCTGAAAAGGATATCATGTACACTGGAACTGGAGCTATAGACCGTTCAGCCACCGTTCAGCTGTTGGAAATTGAATCCAGGTCCTCTGCAAAAGCACTAAGTGCTCTCAATGATTGAGTCAACTCTCCAAGGCCTGCAGATTCCTCTTACGTCTCTAACATGTTATGTTATTTAAGTATTCCAATTGTAATATTGATAAGAACATGAAGAAGAATCTCGAGATACCACACTACCTCAACAAAATGAGCTTGTTTGAAGGCAATACAAAATAAAATCAATGTAGAAAGAATTTTCAAGCTCATATTGATAATTCCATAGATATATTAGATAGATATATAAAGAATGCTCAAAGCTCAACCATAAAATAACAATCACATTAGGAAATAAGTCTGGTTTTAAACCATAAAGTAACAAAGGAAGTGCTTGAGATAATTGATGTAAATGCATGATCACACAAAACCAAAACAATTTGAAAGTAGGCAATAAATTTTGAAGAGAGAAAATAATTTAATTTAATGGTAATTTGTTTGCTAGAGTAAGGCTTACATTAAAATTACTGTAATTACTTAAATTTATTTTAAAAATTAAAATGAAGGAGCATAGAAATTACAAATACAAAAGCCTTATTACATTTCATGAAAAACATAATCAAGGTTCAAAATACAGGGATTTAAACTGATCCTTCAAATATTTAGAAACACAAAGTTGGGTTATTAGAGTTGGAGATATCTCAGACTATGCTCTTCTTTCAGGAAGAACATAAAATACAAGAAGACAACAGTACAGTGGTAGCAAAGTTCTGAAAGGGAGAAAATAGGTCCCAAATGTATTATTGCAACTCACAATAAGAGCAAAGAGTGTCAGTTGTATCTATCCATTTTCTGTGTCCTTTACCAGAAAATTGCTGACACTAGGCATAGCACATTTGTGAGATTTTTCTAGAAACTGTGGGTCTTGTGGAAAATGGACAATGTAGAAAAGATAATTTGTGTGGCTGCTCAGAGTCAACAGAGGAGTAACGCAAGCCAGCGTATAAATCCAGCTCCCTTTTAACCTTCTGGAGGACATTTAAAACTATGGTCTACAGAGCTTCATTAGAAAGTCTCAGGAACACCAAGTTCTTTGGACTACAGCAGAATCCAAACCACTAACCCACCTCTCTCTGTTTTCTTTTTTTCCTGTGATTCTCTGAAATTAAGGCAAGAGTGAATTTGGTATCTACATTGCACTTTTAAAAATTCTAATTTTTAGAGGTAAATCTAGACAGAAGGTAAGTTTAGAGAAGGCAGAAAGCAGACCCTGAGAATAGAATTCTAAGATTAGATTCAAGAGCAAAGTTTTGGAAGAACTCTTAGTGACGCAGTGTAGAAATGTGGTAAATCATATTGTTTTGTAGCCCATAATTATTGAAAAATACAGTGGAAGCTAATGCAGGAGAAAGTAAGGCACTGGCTTATGTGGCAGCATCTGCGCATCACAAGATTAATTGCAAAATACCAGCAAGAGTCCAGGGTATAGTAAAGGGAATTTTCTTTCAGGGTCTCTTTTATAGTGTTTGAGGGTTTCATTCATGAAAACAATGTGCTTCATCAAATCTGTCCCCATTTCTTCCATCCAACTTCTCCCTACCTCTGTACCATTTTTCTCTCTGGAATTCATATTATCTTTTTGTGAAGTCATTAAGTTTACTGACTATTGCATTTGTGTCTACTTGTATAGAATCAGATGCTGTATACACAGCTGTATTACGGACAGCTTTACAGAGGTCATGTCCTTGGAGATCATTGACTCTCCTACAACTATCATCAATTGCCAATACCCTTACAACTGTATGTGTGATGTCCTATGCACCTTCTTTTCCCAAGCTGAATTTTTATACTTTGTTCAGGTCTTGTGAATGCTGTTCAAGCCACTGTGGACATCCGTGCTATCGTACTCATCAAGTATTATTCATCAAATACTATTTTTCTGTAGATGTCCAATTTTTCACACATCAGAATGATCATCTAACACAAAATACTTGGTTTTAGAGAATATTGGAAATGTTTACTGTACTACAAATTGTTACATACTTACTAGCTTATATAAATCAGAATATATATATATATATATATATATATATATATATATATATATATGCCAATTTTTGTTACTCATAGATCTGGGCATCATTTAGCTGGTTTCTAGCCCTTGTGGTCTCACAGGACCATTGCCAAGATACTGGCTTCGGCTTTGGATTCATATCATTCTTTGAAGAGGGTAAACTCCAGTTCCATACTCATATAGTTGTTGGCAATATTTGTTGCTCTATGGCCTGTTAGTGAAATGACTTCAGTGTCTTGTTGGTTGATGCCAAGAGTTGCCCTCAACAATTGACCTATAACTTCATGACAGGAATGTTTGGATTTAGCTAGTGGAGAAAACCTTATAGCAAGATGAGTTATGGACTATGATACAAATGAAATTATATTCTATTACCTTTGCCATAATCTACTAATTAGGAGCAAATATCAACTTCTGCCCTCAGTAGAATAGAAGGTGTTATGAAAAATTTTGTATATCTAGAGCCTGGTATTTGGGGAAGACATCTTAAAGCCTATGTCCTGGTATTGACCTTTGAAGTTTATACTCAGTGATTTTAGTTATATGAACAGGAACTACCTGAAATGTTTTCATTTTCTAAACCCAAAGCTGGGAAGGAAGCATATTGATAAAAACTTTATAAGGTTCAGGAAGATGTGGATGTTGCTGAAGACTCCTTAGCATGAATATTTTTCATAAAGACATTGCCTCTTCACTAGAATAATTAAAGGTGTGCTGTAACAAAAGGGCCATGTCTCTACTAGTAAACTCCGTATGACCCAGCTAGATTACTCCTTGCCATATGCACAAAAGACTCAACATTCTACTCTGCAAACATTCTTGCTCAGCTTTGTTTGTTGCTGTACTAGTCACAATAACAAGGAAACAGAAATAACACTCCTTCAACTGATAAGTAGGTAAATAAAATGTAGTCCATATCATGATGGAATAATATTTGGCTGCAAAGAAAAATAAAACAATGGACTTTGTAAGCAAAAGCACAAAATGAGAAAAGATCATATTGTTTGAAGTAACTAAGAACTAGAAATTAAAAAGTCATGTATTTTCTCATCTGAGGCTTCTAGTATCACATCTTCAGATATGAACACATGATGTGGGATTCCCCTCTGTATGCCGAGAATATGTTTTATTACCATTGTTTAATAAAGAAGTTGCTTTGGCCTATGGCAAGGCAGAATATAGGAAAACTAAACTGAATACGGGGAGAAGTCAGGCAGAGACCATGCAGCTACTAAAGGAGAAAGACGCCAGAACCTTACTGGTTAACAACAGCCTCATAGTGATACACAGATTAATAGAAATGGGTTAATTTAAGATATAAAGCTAGCTAGAACTATGCCTGAGCCATTTACCAAACAGTGTTGTTGGGAGCAGTGAGACCCCAAATCCTGAATTTCTTGTAATCGCCTGATCTGAGTGCCTACAGCTGCTCTGAGCACGAGACCTTCTGGAGTTCCTGATGGCAGGAGAGTAGTTTCTGGTGGGTTTGGCTGGTTTGGCTATCTCTATATAATCTGCCCCTGAACACAATAAAAATAACTCAGATTTTATGATAGGAGGTGATAAGGGTCAGTGTTTCTTTAAACAGATGTCTATTAAACTCATGAGTATGGGAAAGTAAAAGAACAGAGGCCAAATGTGATGTTTTTGTCTAGATAATAAATCATGAAAAAAAAAAGGCATTCTTGGTGAATTCAAGGATGACCCATGTCACTGTCTCTCTGTCTGTGTGTGTTTGTGTATTTTAACCTCCAGCTCCCTTGCCCGAAGCTCGCGAACTGGGTGCCAGCGCACAGAGCGCAGACACGGGGGCGCGGTGAGAGTCAATTGGAGGTCCCCAGGGAGATATCAGAAACTAGGGAACTGTCCCAGTGTTGTAATTAATACAGTTTTGTATGATTATTTGGGTCTGGATGGCCGGGAAATGAAAGTGCAATCTCTGTTTACAAACACATATCCTAGAGTAACTGAAGAAACTGGGAAAACAAACAGGGAACTTTGCCATGGTGGAGGGCATAGAGAGCAAAAGAGAGGGTGATGGCAGCATACAAGTGATAAGATTGGAGAAATGGAAAGGATGGGGAAGATTAAAAAAAAAAGGAGAGAGAAGGGTAAATTAACAGTAAGACTGTCCGGAAAAGTTATAACAAATCATACAATTAACTATCTACCTAAAAAAGCTATAATAGATATAAGTCTCTCTCTCTCTCTCTCTCTCTCTCTCTCTCTCTCTCTCTCTCTCTCTC
>NC_022020.1:36002000-36008047 GCF_000317375.1 Microtus ochrogaster | reverse complement strand
CTCTCTCCCTCTCTCCCTCCCTTGCTCTCTCTCTTTCTCTGTCCCTCTCTCTGTGCGTGTGTAGAGTACACATACATATTTTAAATGGGAAATTTTTCATCTGGGCTGACAATCTCCCTCCAAGAGCCAAAGGCCATCTAACAAAAGCCACAGGAACCATAAGATACCCTCCTTTGAATATTTGTTCAAGGTTGTGCTAATGACTCAAAAACATTACACACTATTTTCAATGCTTTTTGTTGCCTTTCAGACGTTAAGGTAGGTCTTTCTTGCTAAAAGCAGCATGCATTTCAAACCCAAAGTCCAGAGGCCCCTGAACTGTAACTGATTTGAAAATTTCCTAACTGAGGACTAGCTTTTATAATACCAGAAAATATCATACAAATTTCCAACATCAAGAAGCAACCAACAAACCTATCCAGTTCTATGCCTGTAAGCCACAACAATAATCAGCTTGACACAATAAGAATGCAATAGTTGCACAATATTTTGACAGTAATTTCAGCTCTCGAATGAGTTGGACATATGACCAATGCAACAAATAAAATTATGTCTATGTACTAGAAACACAGATGACTACTAAGTGCTAGTGAAGTCAGGATCTTAGAAGACAAAGCTACAACCACCACTTTACTAAACAAGCATAATTCCTAGTGACACTCCAAATTTGTCCTTATATTCACAGATAAGTACAGTCCCTACCCATCTTTAAGGAAACTTCTCTAGACAACAAATAGAGACCACTACAGAAAACCATAACCAATCAAAATGCAGAGTAATAAATCCCAGTCCAAATGTTACACAACTACAAAACATTCCTGCTCCTAAGGCTCAGGGATCATTGAAGAGGAGGTCAGGGATCATTGAAGAGGAGGTGGTGGAAAGATTGTAGAGTCAGATGGTCATAGAGACTGTATCTACTAGTAATGACAGACACTACCCTCATAAAATCTCATCAACATGACTACCTAAACAAGAACAGATTAAGAACAACAGTATGCATACTTCATGGATAGATGAATGCTCAGGAAGTCTCAGTCCTACCCAAAGAACTACAGACAATTAAGAGATACTGAACGTGGGAGAAGTAATCTTTCCTGGGGTAAAGCATATTAGCTGGTTATCCAAAACCAAATGATTATCCCTAAAAACCTACATATATAAACTTTATAAAGGCTCAAGCATGTTATATTTATATATTTAAGAATATTATTATAACTTCCAATTTAATATTATCCGTAGATCTCCAGAGAGTGTGAATGAGTGGGTCTCTAATTCTTGTGCTTTCTCTTGGGCTCTTTGCCTTCTATTTTTGTCTTTTCCAACTCCAATTCATAGTCTTTGTTTTTATTTTATTATAATAAAAGAATATGTATGAATGTTAATATGTATACAAATATGCAAACAGCAATCAATAAAAAAGTGGCATGTAAAAGAGCAACCAATGGTGTATGGGGAAGGTTTGGAAAGAGGAATGGGAATGGGGAAATGATGTGCTTATAATCTCAAAAATGAAAGTAATGATTTTTATAAAAAAAAAGAATATTGTTAGCTTGCTGTATGGTGCCAGGAAATAACAAAAGCTACAGGTTAACACGTAGCAGGTAAAATCAAGCAATTTTTTGCTTTCAAGAGCAGTAATGTATATGTTTGCATCTTATATTTACATAAGATTTATGTACTTATATGTATTAATTTATACAAACACATATATGTATATACACAAATTAATAAAAACCATGTTTATGAGACAATTTTAGGCCAAATGTCTATATGTACTTTTGTTTTTATCCTATCTGGAAAATATCCCCACATAAAAATTGGATTTATTTTTAAAGGATCAAATGACATTTTGCAAGTTTTATAAGTCAAAACAGACTTAATCCAAAAGAGTAAATGGCATTTGGGAAATAACCATAATACAAAATGCTAGTAATGGTTTTAAGCCAGCACTTCTTTGAAGTTTTATCAGGTCATGGCCTTGAAAGAGCTGACTGAATTGCCAGATTCCTGCTGGTTGGTTGTTTTCATTTTCATTGATTTTTAGTTGTTGTTGTTGTTTGTTTGTTTGCTTAGTTTTTACACATATTCTCACCTTTTAATCACAGATGGCCTAGAAATCACTCTGTAGATCAGACTGTCCTCTCCCTCACAGGATTTATCTGCCTCTGCCTCCCATGTGCTGAGATTTAAAGGTATGTGCCACCATGCCCAACTCTCATCTTGTTGTTTTCTGTAACACATCACCTTGGTTCTTCTTTGGGGCTATGTAGCACTCTGTGAACTGCAGATAGAAGGTTTTACCCCATATTTTCTGGGTTCCCAGTGCACTAGAATATCCACAGAGAGCACAGAGGGCCGAGATTCATTAACAGAATAATTGATACAATAATGTCAAATGTATTTAAGGAAAAGCATGGTAACAAGATAGAATTTTTTAGAAGGATCAAGAAAACGTTCATGAATAGATGGCCTTTGAGCAAACCTAAATAAAATAAAGAAACCATGTCTCCTGGGCATTAGCCTGAGGGTAATCAGGGAGCACAGAAGGCAGACCAGCATGGCAAGGACATGGTCAGAAGCTGTATGGAAATAGGGTTGGACAAGAAGGAGATTCCACATCCTTTGGGTAGTTCTTCTGGGGATAAAAATCAAATAATACCTGCAATTTTTTGGCATGTAGCAGTTCTGAGTTGAAAAGGCCAATTTTTGTTTTTATTTCGTCAGGAACAAGTATGTCAAGGGAACTTTGAAATGTTAACTTGAGGTTTCATAAAAGTATAAACTGTTGGATTCAGTACCAAGGGGTGGTTCATGACAGCAACTTGCTAGTCTCAAGGCACAGCAGGTAGATGTGTGTCAGAATTATCTCCCCCCAGGAATGCTGGAAAGTAGACCAATAAAGGGCACTACAGATTTGTTCTGACACATGAAAGCTGTATTCAATAGACTACAAGAGAGCTTTCATGTAGCCCCTGTGAGGTTTGGCATAGTGGTTTTAATTTTTCATGGTGGCAAAATTAGAATTTCCTCTTATGATATCAACATGCCCCCAAGACAAAGAAAAACCAGTTCATGGGTCATATGTTAGCCAACAATTCACAACGTTTTCCTTTTTTTCTAACAATTATAGTAGCATTGCTGTTTTTAAATGTCATGAAATTCACAAACGTCATGGTGCTTATCCCATGCTAACAAGAGTGCTGAAACATATTTAGAGACGAATAAACCCACTCAATAAGTTATGGATGGCAGCAGTTTACTACCCAAACCACCCTAACCAAGAGAAATGGCTGCTCAAGTTATTTGCTTTGAATTAGTTCACACGCATTGAGAGATAAATTTGAACATTTGGACATTCTTCATTGGTTTCATATGGATTATCAACACTGAATGTTAGAAAAGGAAAAAAAATGAATACAGCAAGTAAAGGGCACAGGAATATGGGATTTAAGGGCCAGCATACACATCTGGATCGGACTCCAAACCAGCCAGGCTCTGTGCTTAAAAGAACGGGCATTCAGCCTTGCGGTGGCACAGGCCATTAATCCCAGAACTCAAAAGGCAGAGGCAGGAGTATCTCTGTGACCTCGAGGCCAATCTGGTCTACACAGTGTGTGCTTCAAGACAGCCAGGGATATGTAGAAAGACACTGTCTCCAAAAATAGAAATATCAAAAAATAAATAAGTAAAGACAGGCATTTAGTAAATACTGCTGAATGGGTGAACACATGAACCAATGCTTCCTGGTCCCTACTGTGAGTCAAATCCCACAATCACTCAATTTTCAGAGCAACCTGGTGAGATAAATATTAGTTTTCATATTTTGTTGGGTGTTTGTTGTTACTCTCATTACATTGATACTCAAAGTACTGTGTTGTAACATTAGAATACAGAGCTACATAAAACTCAACTGCTAAAAGTTGTTGAATAATACTATTAGATTTTTTAGGTGGCAGGGAAACAGTCCTTAAAACATATGGAAAATAGCATTAAATGGATTCAACAAGGTTTTTTTTTGTGGTAATGTGTGTATATGTGCAATTACATATATGTGTGTGATAACAAATGATAAAAAAGAAGCCCATGAATTTGAAAGAGATCAAGGAGAAGAATATGGATACTGGAAAGAGAAGGGATAAATGTAATTAAAATAAATTCTCAAAAGAATAAAATAGAAAAGCTGTAATTCTGAATCAACAAAAGGATTTTAATATTGTCACCCTTGCTGCAATGGATTAGTTGTTTATGAGTAAGTTAATGCTGTGATATAAAATTTAAACATGATTCTCCTGTTTCTTTAAATTAAAGAAACAATTCAACAAAATTTTTATCTTGAAATAAGCATGTAAGAAAAAATAATAACAAGAATCCATTATATAAAGCATTAATGATATTACTGTTTCTATTGACCAGCTCTTAATAAGTGATAGGAATTATATCAAGAAAAATCCAACAGGATGATAATGTTTTTATATAAAGACAATATATTATATACCAAAATCAAGTCTGAAATACATAAGTCCTTACCCTAAAAATATAAACTGTATTTTTGCATCATTGTCATTGGTCAGGCAAAATTTATGACATTTTAAGGTGTTTAAATGAGGGCTACTCTACCAATATGTAGCGAGCTGCGTGAAATCACACCTGATGGAGATGTATAATCAACTCCTGAGATGGCTAAGGCCTGACCTATGCTATGATCACGCAATGATCATCAGATGCTTGCATATGCATGGGCCTATGGGCAGTGCCCACCTGGCAATCCGGAATTAGCAGCCTGTGCCTACTTTAGGGCTGGGAGAGGTTTGCCCGGAGAGAGAGGAAAAGTGAGAAAGTGAATAAAGGTCCTGGGATAAACTGCAGTGAGAAGAGCTCCGGTGGTCGCATCATTCCTTGCGGGACGAGGGTGGGACGCGACAAGTGGTGGCCCGTACGGGGAACCTCCAAACCTCTCTCCGTGACAAGTGGTGGCCTGTACGGGGAACCTCCAAACCTCTCTCCGTGACAAGTGGTGGCCTGTACGGGGAACCTCCAAACCTCTCTCCGTGGAGCCCAGAACTTGCTGCAGTCAGGGGGTGCACCGGATAATCCTCAAGGTAAAGATTGGGGATCCGCGTCAAAAGCGGGTTTTCTGCTCTCACCGGTAGAAAAACGGGGAGCAGGGCAGTAGAGCCACGACTAGAGTGGACGGATAAAAGTGAAAGTAGAGCCATGACAAAAGTGGACAGATTAAAAGTGAAATGATATGAATTTAACATTTGTTTAAATGGGCGCTTCAACATCACACCTGATTTTTATGGCTCTTAACGAGCTGTTACGGAGCGCTTTGGAGAGGTTTTTGGCTAAATGTGACACAATTGCTCTTTGGTTTGCCGTCTCTGGCAATCTTAATGTGTCATCCTGGGACAGGCTTGGTAGAGATCTGAATTTTGCTGCTGAACAAGATATGCTAAGGAAGGGAATTATATTCTTATGATTCGAGTTACCGAGGCCTCCGGAGTTTGTAGTGAAATGTGAACAGCTGCGGCTCCAAGGCCAAGCAGCACTGAGGGTCTGCGAAGCTGCAAACACCCAAACACCCGGGACCTGCCTTGAGGACCAACAAGGCCAGAACGCTAGGCCACTCTCAGCATGGATGCCTCAGGGCGTAGAAGCACAACCTCGGTAAGATCTGTTGGCCTGAACCTCTGTCCCAGCCCGGGGCAACTGGCCCGACAGGGTCGGAGGCTCCACGTAGCCTTATGGTTTGGTGGGGAAGTCTACACCTCTCCCCTCGTCGTTTCCAGTCCGAGCACGACTAGAAAATGGCAGAAGCAACGTCCCCGCTCAGCAGGAAGTAGCCAGAGAGATTGACAATGCCCAAATTCCCTAAAACACGGTTTATCCATCCGGGGCTGTGTGTGACCAGCATTCAATATGACTCATGCAACTAATTTGTTTAAAGAATTGTCTAGATATCTTTTAGGTAATTGGTCTGGTGAATTCGAACAACTGGAAAAGCTGAGAGTGACAATTGTGACTCCAGATTCCACACGCATGGA
>NC_022020.1:35973967-36001500 GCF_000317375.1 Microtus ochrogaster | reverse complement strand
GCGAGCTGCGTGAAATCACACCTGATGGAGATGTATAATCAACTCCTGAGATGGCTAAGGCCTGACCTATGCTATGATCACGCAATGATCATCAGCTGCTTGCATATGTGTGGGCCTATGGGCAGTGCCCACCTGGCAATCCGGGATTGGCAGCCTGTGCCTACTTTAGGGCTGGGAGAGGTTTGCCCGGAGAGAGATGAAAAGTGAGAAAGTGAATAAAGGTCCTGGAGTAAACTGCAGTGAGAAGAGCTCCGGTGGTCGCGTCATTCCTTGCGGGACGAGGGTGGGACGTGACACCAATATCTCAAACTTTTGATGTTAAAATAATGAAGTGTTTCTATATTACACTACAATATAGATTGGACATACAATCTAAAATTATGAGAGTCTTTTATAGCTACTACAGCTGTTGCGGTATGTCAGGGCTAGGAGGGTCACGCCTTTGGAATAAGTCAGTCTAAGTCATGTGGATTCATTAAAAAAGAAAATCGGCTTCCCAAGGGCACCCCATTTTTGCAATGAAGTTCAGGCAAATCAGCTTAGACCCATCACTTTTTTCAGGCTAAGAGCTCCAAGAAGCCCCACTGGTATCATCATATACAACATCAGCATATACAAAGGCTACTCAAACATGTGCTTATTACTCACTGACATGTTAATGGTTCTAGCTATGCTCGCTTAGGGTGAGGTATTTTCTGTGCAGAATTTATAGCTTGGGTTCCTAGACGAGGCCTTGGCAACATTTTTCAATATTGCCACTTAGTCTTTGGCTGACATGTCTGTATCTTTTGCTATTATATCTTTAATACATACATCAGCAGGTTTTTGCCAACCCTGTAGTTCCAAACATGATAAAAAAAAGTTCTAATTTTGATGGAGCATCTGTGTTCTAATTCGCTATATAATAAAAATACTTAGCTTTGAAAGGAGTCATGGACATCTTTACAGATTACATTATAACAGATATATTTATAAGCTTATTAGACAATCAACAATGAGTAACGTTTTCAGTTTTTAAGTCCAATCTGTGTAATTGAAACTCTTTATGTTTATCTTAATTATCTTGTTACTAGTATGTAAAAATGTATTCTTTGTAATTTTATTGTGATGTGGGTCAAGAGAGCCATTTCCTGTTCTTAGATTTAATATTTAGTTCTTCCTTGTTCAAAAATCCTAAAGAGCAATTTCTATCCAATCATTAGGATTATTTCATATGCCCATGTTCATAATTAAATATTCGGTGGGAAACAGCAGCTGCTGATGAATTATGATTATAGTAAATCATGTTTATAATGGATATTGATTTTTCCCAGTACTCTGAAGAGTTGTTTAAATACTTATAAAAGCCAAACAATTTTTTTTAAATTATGGTAAATATATTTAAGACATAATACAGCTTTCCTGACACCCTTCCTTGGAACAGATTTATTTTTAAATATTTCATATCTACTATGAGAGTATTATTTATTATCTCTGAAAGAATACTTCATTTGGAAGAAAGCATGTTATTCAAAAATGCATTAAACCACTAGCTTAATTTCATAGAATAACTTTTTAAAAACAGACTCATACATACAATCAAGGAAGATTTAAAAAATTAATAAACATTATCAAAATCAATCATGTATTATTATTTAATAAATTATGTATTATAAATATATAGACCTATGTATCATTATTTCTTTTAAGGGAAAAAAGAATAAACAATGCACAGTTGTTTCTTATTGGATTATTTTTCTACAATATCATTATCATGACAGGGCAGAGGGGCCAATTTCATATCTTATGATATTTAAAAATCCCTGGTCTGTCTATCAGCTGTTTCCAAATGGAACTCTCATGTTGGCTAACATGGACAAGGTGCAGGAACCTAGTAACAGAGAGTTGATAGGAAACTACTGTGCTGATGTCTCTGTAAGGGCGGTAGAGCCTCACCCACATGCTTCCATTAATTTGAAGTATTAAGCCTGGTTGTTGACTCAGTAGCTTAGAGCAGCTCCCACACTGTGGAGTCAACTATAAGTTTACATGTCAGTACTGGCTGCACACTTGCCTTTCACAAACTTAGGTAGTTCTTCCATTAAGTAAGCCACATACTTTCATTTCCCCTTATTCTAAATACCTCGATTTACCCATAGCAGTGTGCTTCTGTCATATGACCAGTGTCCTACAGCATAAGAAAGGACAAAAATATCAACAGGACTCATGGGTTCTGTTGCTAAATATTAATATCATTTGCTTACAAACATAGACATAAGAAACACATTTCCCTGTTTTCTCTCTTAATCATCTCTTCTGTATTGACTTATTTTTATATACTATTTTTACATGTTGGTGTGTATGCACTGTGAGTGTGTGTGTATGTGTGTGTGTTTGTGCATGTGTGCATGTTGGTGTGTTCATGCCAGAATATAAGTGTAGAGATTTGAGAACAGTGTGCAAGAGTTGGTTCTCTCATTCCACAAAGGGTTTGGAGGATAAAACTCAGGTCGTCAGGCTTGCACAACTCAACCACGTTAGCAACCCATCATTTTCTTTCTTTTTAATTAACACATAATTGTATATACTTATGCTTTGCCATGTAATGCTTCAGTGATGTGTGTGTGTGTGTGTGTGTGTGTGTAAAATTTGGTATTTAGATGACCCATCCCTTCACTCCTTTTATTCTCTCAACATTTCTATTTTTCAAATGCCACCCATTAATCTTTATTAAACACACAAAAGATATGATAACACTAATTCATCTTGGAAAGGTAGCTAATTCTAAATTATTTAATTGAAAGTGAGGAAACAGTACCCATCTATGGATAAATGGAATAAGTAGTTTAAAGGAGAAAACATGAGAAAGACTTAATTCATAAACGTGGTAAAAATCCTTTCTCCTAATTGACTGTGTTCATTGTTTTCTCACACAGTGATGGGCAACCAAAGAAGAATACAAGTTACCATGACAATGATTGTTTCTGCTTTCCCTTTCTTAGTTGCCCATGATACACTTATTCTTAGGAATTTTTTCATTTCGTGAAAAAAGCCGATGGCTCAGTGCATTAAATTCAGAGTACAATCTGGGTACTCTGATAGGGAACCCTGGTGTGTCAGACATATGTTACAACAAAGTAAGGTGTGCTTCCTTGAGAGAATTGTTAATTTTTGTCATAAAGTGCCTTGTTAATTTTACCCTAACTAAAAATGTGTGCATTATATATTTATGCATAATTTGTTGATTTTTTTCCTGCATGCCGTGTTGTGAAGTCTTACATTGTGACATTAAGTAATAATAGGAACTAGCATCATCGTGAATCTTAAAACTTATAATTGACATGTAATGCTAAAACAACTTGGAACCTCCCATTTCTACTGCCTCTTTACAAAGGTAGAGCTTGAACTTTTATAATAACAAATTTCAAATATTATTGGGATTTTTCTTTGAAATGCCTTAAGCTTTAAAATTAACATAGAAATGGCTATCCTTTAAGAAACATTTAGCTTGTATTTATTTATTTATTTATTTATTTATTTATTTATTTCTCTAGACAAGGTTTGTTTATACCTTTGGACCCTCACTTTGTAGACAAACCGGCCTCGAACTCAAAGAGATCTGCCCGTCTCTGCTGGGATTAAAGGATGCACCACCACTTCCCGGCATTGTTTTCTTACCAAAGAGAACTATGTCAGTATATGCAGTGGGTGAAATTTTTGCTTCTTGCTTGTGCTCCTTAAGTGAGGCATAAGAAAATGCCCATAGTATCTGTCAGGGCTGTTATTAATTCTTTTAAATCACAGCAGTAAAGTCTATATTTTTCACTACTATTAACAGGATCTCTTAAATGATAATTCTCATTATGCATGATATTTTAGCTATTTTTCTGCTTTATGCAATAGTGATTGCTTCTTAAAACATTTTATTAATCAATTTTATTTATTTATATTGTTATTTTACATCCCAACCATACTTTTCCCTCTCTCCTTTCCTCCCCTCTGCCACCCCCATTCACTCCTCCTCCATTTCTGTTCAGAAGTGGCATATCAAGTTGAGGAAGGACTAAGCTCTTCCCCTTGTATTATGGTTTGGCAAGGTAACCAGTAATTAGGAATAGAATTCCAAAACCCAGGCAAAACCTTAGGGACAGGTGCTTCTCCGACTCTTAGGAGTCCCACAGGTAGAACAAGCTACACAACTGTCACATACATGTAGGGGGCCTTTGTTGGTCCCATGCAGGCTCCATGATTTTCGGTTCTGCTACAGTTGCTAATGTTCAACCAATTACAACCAAAAACTTTGGAAGAAACTATATAAAAGTTTACTGAAAACTATTTTTAAAGGATTTTGTAGAATAAAAAGGGAACAAGTCAACTGGAACTTAGAACTCCAGATTTAAGTTTCTCCTCTTCGGCTAGTTATCTCTAAACGACTAATAGTGTGATTGTCAATTTATCCTACAGCGTCAGTTGATGCCAATGTGTAACTTCAGACATATACAATGAAAACTGAGAGGTTTAATCGAGTTCATTCGCCCCTAGGGAGAAATTATTTTTATTACAATTTCCAGATTTTTTCCTTCTTCAGTAATAGTTTTTGTTTCCCCACATATTTTGTGGTATTTTTGTTTTCCATCTTAGAGGCCTTTAGACTTCAATAGCAGTCATCCGGAAGGCCGAAACCCTACAGAGTGACACAGACACTTCTGTCAGCCTAACCTCTGTCTCTACCCTCTAAGTCCTAAAGATCTTCTTCCCTAGAGGCCTCCGAGCATTGCAAAGTTAACTTATTTCTTTATGGAATCTACTCGCTTTAAATTACATGTATCTTCTTAAGTTCATTGCTTCCCAGTTTATAATTTCTATGAGATGTTAGCCTAAGTCAGAATGGGATATAGTTTTTAACCATCTGAGGAGTCTTTAGAATATGTCATCATTTTAATAATAAATAAAATGACCCTTCAGAGGGCCTTCTAGCTGAGTCTTAGAATATCTAGAAAATGGAGAAGTATTTAAAAAATAATGTCTAACTAGTAGTTTGAAAATTCAGAAAACTGAATTAACATATATCCTATATGACCACAGTGAAATAGAACTTAAAATCAGCAATAAATGAGTCTTTAGTAATTGCACAAATTCATGGAGATTATAAGACATATAAAACCTTCCTTTACTTAAATATAGTGAAAATGTGACACATTGAAAACTCTGAGAAACTTTAAAAGCAGTCCCAGTAGGGAGATTTATAACTCTAAGCACTTGCTTTAAAAAAAAAAATCAAAAAGAATGCAAATAAATGACTTAATGATGCTCCTAAAGAATCCAGTTAAACCACAAACTACACCCAAATCTAGTGGATGGGAAGGAATGATAACAATTGCTGTACAACGAAACAGAAACAAATAAAACACTGCAAGAAGGAATCGATAAATCTGAGATCTGGTTCTTTAGAAAATAAGCAAGATCATCAGACCCTTGGTACAGTTAATCAAAAGAAAAAGAGATAACTCATACCAACAGAAACAGAGATGAACAGGGAAGCCTTACAACAGGTAGCAAAATATTCAGAATACTATAACCGCATTTCTAATTTGGTTAACAGCACCTCCTATTCATGCATCAGAAAAATAACTTTTTTTGTTGAACCCTGCTTCATGTAGAGAAGGCAGTTAGCTTCTGTAAGCGCTTTCCACCCACTGTTGACATCCCCAGATCCCCTCTTCCCTTCCTCATGTTGAATGAGTTTCTTGCAAGGCATTCTTGTATCATCAGGAACTACCACTTTACTTAAAGTTCTATTTAAATCCCTCATTTACACTTTTTATTATCACCTGTAAAGACGCTCATTGTTTAAAATTAAAACCTTCAAGTACTTCCAGCGTCATTGTACTTAAAGTAGAAAGTAAAAACTTGGTGTTTTCAGTCAAGAGGAAGTTTCTTGAAATAACCATAAATCAGGAGATCTCTGTCCCAGGCAGACTTTCCATTTAAGACGGAAGCATCCTTAGGATTTAACTCCATTTCCACTCCTTCCTGATGAATCAACTCTTACCTTTTTTTTTTTAAAAAAAAAAAAGAGACTTTGCTTTTCCTGTTTGTTTATATTGTGCCCTGGTCTTCCAAAGGGAAAAAAGGATTTCAAGCATGCAAATATAAATAAGATAATGTTTGAGCTTGAATAGCAGGGTTTTTTGTTTTTGTTTGTTTTGGTTGGATTTGTTTTACTGAATAAGTACTGCAAGATTATAAACAACATAGATTAATTTATCACTGTAACATATATGTTTAAATTTTCAGCATTGAATAAGTAAAACTATTTTAATTAAATTTCCTCTCTTCAGTTGGATGATGCCTTCAAAAGCTGTTATCCTGGTTATTCATGACTAGAGTTGTGTAGGCATTAAATGATGTTATTATAATACTTGGCCTCTTATATTGTTTTATTGAAAGACTCTTTCCTATTGCTAGAATCAGACATTATCAGTGTCCCATGTGATGCTGGTCTACATGAGTCTTTATATACAAATTGTCTCTGACTCTCTGTCCTGTTACTTTGTAACTAACTGGAGAAAACAGAAAACACGCTTGACAGAAGTCACATATCTAAACTTGTTATGTCTGAGATTGCTGTGTCTCCTGTATTGATGTCCACAGCACATCATCTGTCTTCTCCTTAAGAGAATTACCTTCTCCCACTTTAGTATCATGCCCACATTACATCAGGTCATGCCACTGCCTGTGTTTAATATTCCTTAAATCTGTTCTGTGCTAATCATTCCCATTGCTGCCATCTTAGGGTAGTGCTTAATCCGATCTTTCACAAGCCACTGTAACAGCTTCTAGGATGTTCAGTTTCAAACTCCTGTACCTAGGTGAGGTGCCTATTTAACTTATCTAAACCTGGCCACCAAGTTCTGCCAGAGTCCTGCAGTCCCTACCTGCTACAGGGTATGGCTAACATACTCCACTGTCTACCCCGAACTCTCCAACTCAGGGACTGGACTGCCCTTCACCCAGAACCTCTTTCCTATATAATCCAGACATTTTGGTTACTCTCATGCCTCTTGTACCTTTGACCTCTTGGCTGCTGCACCTGGTTCCCCTCTCTCCCTTCTCTCTTCCCTTTCCCTTTCCCCACATGGCCCAGCTAAGCCTGGTCATGTTCACTCTGGACTCTCCCGGATGTCCCTGCCTCTGACTGTGCTCTCCCACAGGTCTGCAATAAGCTTTCTCCTCCACCACACCTAGGAGCAGTCAATTCCCTTCCTTTTTATTTTTTCATCCACCAAATGTCCTCCTCTACTAATGCAAGCACAAACACATTTCTTTCTAGAACCTTGATTACTTGCTGTTCCTCATTGGATCAGCAGCTCTCTGAATCCAAAGGACATCATTTAAAATATTCTGTATCATCCCACAATCTTCTTCAAAAATTGTTTTGTCTATTATTTAAAACTCAAAGTTTATGTTACATATATTTTCTCTACCAATATTCCAAAAAGAATTCATATTGAGTTAAAAATATTAATTAATAGCTTTTAGAAATATTAACATCACTGTCAGGTTTGTTTATTTTCCCCTTGGTACACAAGGTCATTGAAGAAATGAACTTAATTTTGATCAAAATTTTATCTTTTGTCATCTACTATAATCAACATATTCTCAGGTACATAATTATCCCATGTAATATATTTCCATGTGTAGGATTTTCAAATACAATGAAGATATATAAATTATATATACACATATATATGCATATATACACATATAGATAAGTATTAAACCAAATGCTGTGCCCCTAAAGATTTCTGGGACATAGGTTGCTGTTAAAATTTTTTCATATAGTGTAAGTAACTTATAGTATGCTGAGATGGAAGTTAGGGAAATTTTCTCAGTCATTCACTGTGGCTTGGAAGATTCGGTTTTACTTGAACCTCCTATACCTCACTCGACCATGGCTTTTGTAGTCATAAGCCAACCACTCTGAGTTACCACTATAAAGTGCTACCTCTAACATATGAGGAACAGGTCAAGCACACTTCACCCTTTTACCCGTCACAAGGACCTTGGAGCTATCAACTCTGTTTTGCAGATTTAGCAGTTCAAACTTCAGGAAGTGAGGAGCATATGCCCAGTCTTGAGGTTTACGGAAGCATGGAGCAGCGTTGAAAGCAGAAAGGCTAGATCCACAGCCAGTGTTCCCTTCCACTGCACCCATCTGTCATTCAAAACCAGCCACTGACCTCACTCATCGCAAGAAGTCTGCAAGCCAAGAGCCAAACCAAGCTAAAGCCTTAATCCATGTTGCATTGGCTGCCAAATAAAGCACCTGAAGAGCACATGAAGTACTTTTTCATTACTCATCAATATTATGCAAATTTTGCAGAATTTTTATTGCAAATGCACATGCATACACACATATGCATAGTTGTGTTTACAGTTTGTGTTTCATGTTCTTATCTGTGTATTTTTATTTATTAAATGACCTATTTAGACTTCCATGCACTGCTGCTAGGAAGGACTGAAGCAGGACTCATGCCCAGGCCTAGAAATGACCACTATGCTGTTACTGTGAAGCGTTTGTGTGCTTTTCTCTCCCGATTTTCTTATGTATGTTGCTTGTAGGCCACTCCTTAAAACTGAAAGCTAATTATCATTTAGACTTACCCATAGTGTCAGAAAAGGAAGGGAAAGAATCAAGGATTTGCTATGAGTCTTTCCTGATATATATGGTTGCCCTGTGGCAGAGTTAGCTCACTGCACACCTGTGGCAGCTCATTCGTCAGTCACTTTCTTTTACAAGTTTTTACAAGTTTGTCTCTTCCCTTATACACTGAGTTTGCTGCAGTACAAATAAACCGTGGTGGTGTGTACAGCTCGGCAGTCTGTTAAGCCATATTGTGAAAGGTGATGTTTTCTTCCTGAAGCCGTACAGTGCATTTGAATCTACAACAGGTTTTATTATCTTTATTTACGTTCTCTAAGTCTGAGGATTTAAAACTCCATCTTGCTACCCAACAGTAATTCCGTACAAAGTTCCTATTGCTCTCTTTCTTGAAAGTTGAGGTAATTTACAACATTGAATTACAATGATGAATGATCTAATGCCCATCTGATAGTTTAGGGTTATTATTGTAGATAATTATGCCTCTGTGTGTACGTTTGTGTGTATGTGTCTATGTGTGTCGGTCTGTCTGTCTTTGTGTATGTGTGTTTGTCTGTCAATCAATATGTATTGCCAATTAATACGTATGTGCATGGGGGTCTGTCTCTGTGCCTGTCTTTGTGTGTGTTTGTCTGTCTGTCATTGTGCATGTGTGTGTGTGTTTACACACGTAGACATTGATGATTCTAAGAGGCTGTTCTGTTGGAACTGCAAATGCTTGTTTGTTAAGAAAATATCACTAAGCCCCAATGCCCCAAGGGTGTATAGTAAAATGACTGGCTTTACAATTCTGTGATGAGTTATTTTCATTTAATAAAAGTTACGATTGGAGATTGAATTAGCCTTGTAATGTTTCTTAATGATATTGACTGCTAGTAATATTCAGAATAGCATTTCTCTCAGAATCGCCTGCATTCTTTCTGTCCAAGTCACTGTCAGAGGCAAATGACCATTATTTGATGCATTAGAAAAATTCTTGATATTGAAATTTGAATACCACTATTGACATGGTAAAATATCTCCAAATTCAGTGTCATATGCAATACCAATGACACTGTTTGTGTTTTACATCCCATAAACATCTGGATATGAAACACCTCTTCCTTGTGCTTACTGAGGGATGAATGTCAGTGGATGTTCTTCTCATTCTTGGCAGGGGTTGAAAGTGGTTGTTTTTCTGATGTAGGAGTGTTTCTATTAAGTAGTGTTGGAATTAAAAAAAGAAAACGAAGATAGTTTATTTTGCTTTGTTTAAAAAAAATAAGTAAATATGTAGCCTCTCAGAGGAGTAAAGCCCGGATACATGTTTCTTTATACTGCAGTTTCACGGAGACCTGGAGGCTTAGATCGGCCCATCTAATTATTGTATTTCAGTTATAAAGTCAAAGAGTTCAAATTCCAAAAAAGTTATCTTCTCACAAGCAATTAGTTCACATCCTGAGCCATGAAAAAAATAACCAGCATTTTGGATGTGATTCATGTCCACAAACCTTTGTGGTTTTCTCAGGCTCAGACCTTTCCCTTATGGGATTTGTTTTCACATGCTGGCAGGAAGCAGGAGGGTGGCTTGTGCTTTAGGCTTACATTTCTGGGAGCTTGTGCGCACTCCCTGTAGCAGCTTCTCCAGCTTCCACTCAGCCCAGGGATCTTTCCTGTTTCTCCATAGTTGCCAGGCACCAACTGGCTCAGACAGTAGAAAATCAGGCTTGCTTTTTTTTTTTTAGCTTATTCTTTCTTCTACTCGTGTGTGTGTGTGTGTGTGTGTGTGTGTGTGTGTGTTTCTGTTTTTCTGCTTCTGAATTAGTAATGAAATCTAACTGCTGTCAGGCCTGCTCCTACACGATACCCTTTTGTGATCAATATTCTGGACAAACTGGTATTTCTGACTCTTGCTTTGTCTCTGTACTTTCTCCAAATCTGGCACTCTGGGATTTGACTTTTCAGGGATTCTAAAATGTGGCTTCCAACTTTAGGAACACATTTTCTCTAAAAAAAAAATTGCACATTCGTTGTATGTAAAGTATTCTAACTGTTCTGGAATCATGTACACCATCCGCACAGGTAGTGGAAATCCAGTTTCAACACCACCCAGATGGTATTTCTTGTTGTTTTGATTGCTCTCTGGAGAAATCGAACACAAAAACTAACAGAATGACCCCCATACAAAGGGTTAACATTTTTGTGATGGGTACATGTATCTGTTTCCTTCTATTTTAATTGTTGTTTTTTTCTGACTGAAGTGAAAGACTAGACTAGACTGAGATCCAAAATAGTGCAAAAAAAAAAAAAAAAAAACCCTCAAGAGGAACTATAGAAAACTGAAAGAAGGGTGAATCCAAATTTATTTCCTCAAAGTCAATTCTTTTCTATAATAGATTCAGGGCCATGTTCTAAACATCATGTTAGGACAGCATTTGATGGGACAGTATTAAGAAAATGTTGCAAGCATCTGCTCACCCTATCTATTATATGTTCAAAATAATAGCATATAATATGGTTTTTCTAATTATGTGATGCCAAGATAAAATGTATACAAAATTATCATGTGCCATATTATAAGGCTGGTAGTTTTCAGGAGTAGGTTTACTTATCTTCAGATCTGTTGCTATTAACAACATCAGAGATTAACACTGAAACTACAGGTTCAAAGACTGGGATAGCAACATAATTAGCACTCACCACACTGCATACACAGTCATTCTTCCATATTAAAGAGATACTCTTCAGTAAAAGGAGATGGAAAGGAATAGGGGAGGTGTTGCAAATGAGAGGGCCACTTCTTTGTCCCGGTCACCCAGCTAGCTTATTAATCTGTGTATCGCCACGTGGCAGTGGCTTACCAGAGATTCTAAGCAGCTTCCATCTCAGGCAGAGGATCCATGGCTTCTCTGACTCTGCCCTTCATCCCAGCATTCAGTTCTGTTTTCTCTGCCTACCCAAGTTCTGCCCTATCAGGCCCAAAGTAGTTTCTTTGTTCATTAACCAATGAAAGCAACACATGAACAGAAGAACCTCTAACATCGTCAGATGGGCAAAAGGGCCAGATCAGGCTATAATGTAAAATTGGGTGAAATGTGTTTACCCATACATCCATTTGCGAACATGTCGGGTGTGGGTGTAGGGAGAATTGTTCTCACTGCCGCTCCGCAGTGCCAATGAAGCCACCCTGAATCAAGGACAGAGTCAGCAATTGGCTAACCAGGATTAGATGTAGAGATGTCAGAGGACTGAGGAAGTGAAATAGAAAAGGACAGGAAGACAGAAGGAAGGGCTGAGGGGGACTTCCTGGGCTTTTGGATTGGGAAAACGTGGAGAGTAGGGCCAGCTGATCGACCTTCTGCTGTTCCTTGGATTTATCAGGCTTTTATCTCAGTTTCTGACTCCTGAGTTTTTATCAATATTGGTACAATTCAGGTAAACATTATGTGTGTGTGTGTGTGTGCATGTGAGTGTGTGTGTGTATGTGTGTGCATGTGAGAGAGAAAAAGAGAGAGACAGAGAGAACAAAGGAAGAGAGAAAAAACATATTTGTGATTTTTAGTTATATCTAAGCATCTTGCTCTGATTCTGCCTCAGCAGCCAGGGACCTCACCAGGTCCTTCGCACTATAGAAGACACCTGTCGGGGAAGCTGCAGATAAGAATTACATCAGCAAAAACACCTACAAGTTGTTCCAGGCATCAAGAAATAATTTTCTCCTTATTTTATTTCTCTGATTCTTGTTTGTTCCCCACTCAACGACTGCAATCTTTGTTGATGTAAATCAATGTACAAGCACCCCACTAGTATGAAAGCTGACAACTGTATTGACTTCCTATCTACCCTTAAAATACCTACCATATGACAAGAACAAATGGTTTATTCAGATGCTGGATGTAGCTTTAAAGCATGCATTTCAAGGTTTATATTAGTAGAATTTAACAGATTTGTACTAATGTGTTTTCTCCCAACATTTTTCAGAATAATTGATGTATTTGATGTGAAGAATCAAAAATAAAAAAAAAAATCAAGTGTCTGGAACTAGAAGAAATAGTTAAGTTGGCACAGTGCTTGATTCTCAGAACTTATGTAAACAGGGCAAGGTGTGGTGATGTATGCTTGTAATCCCAGAAGTGGGGAGACAGAAACAGATGCCTGGGCCTTACTTGCCAGTCAGCTGCTGTATAGCAGTTTCTTTAGAACTGAAACCTTGAAGGAGGGAGGACAAGCTCATGATACCTGGAAGGAGGGGTGGAAGAAGAATGAGGAAGAGAAACAAGGAGAACTAGGAGGAAGAAGGTGTAAAACGGAGGAAGAGGAAAGAGGAGGAGGAAGGAGGAGAAAGGACAAGGAGAAAAAAGAAGGAAGAAGGAGGAGGAGAAAGGAAGATGCAGGAGGAGGAGAAAGGAGGTGAAGGAGGAGGAGGCAGAACAAGAAATGTCATACTTGAAAAAGTGGATATTTGGAAGTTTCTTGAAGACCACTCCCCAAGTTTACCAAAAAAGCAAATGCCTGTCAGAGAGGGATCCTCAGAGCAGCTGAACTACAAAGAGGCTATTGCTGGCGCTTTAGGCTGCCAGAAAGCTATGGAGAGGGCTCCATGGTTGATGATTTGTCAATCATCACCATGTTGACTTGGCCTATTCCATGATGCAGCTCCTTTTAAGTCATCTGCTCTGTGTGAGTAAAAACTCACCACACTCCTGTCAGTAACCCAGTACAAACAAATTACTTCATCAAGTTGGACACTGGTACCATCATCCCTTTAGTCTGTCCTGGGTTCCCTTTCTGAAGGGAGCAGGCATGTATGTATGTGCTGCATCTCTCCTGGGAAGCCTATCATATAACACCTGTCTTTCTAAAACTCCATTTACTCATGTAGTTACATTGTAAATAGTTTTTCAAAATAGTTTTACAAAACAAGTACGTTTGTGGATATGTGTGCATTCCTTCTCCAGCCTTCCTGGCAGAAAAGCTTATAATATTGAGACAATAATGGAAAATCAATATCTCCAGTAAGGTATTGGTGTGAGAAGTCCTTCTATCTATGTGTTGCTTTTATTGGTTAATGAATAAATCTGTTTTGGCCAGTGGCCTAGGAGAATAGGGCTAGGTGGGAAAACTAAACTGAATGCTGGGAGAAAGAAGGTGCAGTCAGGGAGAAGCCATGTAGCCCCTTCAGAGACAGATGCTGGATGGAACTTTACCCAGTAAGCCACAGTCACGTGGCAACATATAGGTTAACGGAGATGGGTTAGTTTAGGATATAAGAGTTATCCAGAGATATGCTTAAGCTATAAGCCAAACAGTATTGCAATTAATATAGATTTCTGTGTGATTATTTTGGGAGTCTGGGCATCCCATGAAACTTGCAGCCTTTCTCAACAAAGTATATTTTAGAAGATGAAGACAATCATTGTTTTCACTGATCATTTTGTTTTTATTACATTAAGTTCATGTAAACTTAAGATAGAAAATGATGAAACAAGACAGTGTTTATGACTCACTGTGGGATTAAGTGAATGGCTTTAAACCAAAGTGCTCATTGAGTGACAATGTAGAACTCGGTTGTCTTTATTGTAAAAGTGAGAACATGAGGCCCTAAGCTATATCAGTCACATTTTAATAAAATAAAATTCCTTGCATGTTGTGTTTGCAAAAATATTTTTAAAGAATTACTATTTGGTGGTTACTTATTATTAACAGCTCCAAAAACATAAGAAGAAATAAATGCCATAACCTCAGACTGGTAAATAATGAAATGTAGAAGGATAAAATCCATTCCATCATTAAGTAAATATTAATGTCTATGAGCTTAACTTACTGGAAGTAAGGAAGCTGAATGAAAACCAAA
Source organism: Microtus ochrogaster (assembly GCF_000317375.1). Classification (NCBI taxonomy): domain Eukaryota; kingdom Metazoa; phylum Chordata; class Mammalia; order Rodentia; family Cricetidae; genus Microtus; species Microtus ochrogaster. The sequence goes on along the minus strand of NC_022020.1, from coordinate 35,987,023 downwards.
GGTGTTTAAATGATTTTCCACCAGTTTGCTACAAGAGACAGAACATAAAATGAAGTCTGTGAAAGAAAAAATATAAAAATCAGTGCATGTGGAGTTATGTACTTGCAATTTTTTCTTTGGTTAAAGCAATATTAGTTGACTACCTGATATGAAACTCAACAAGAGACTTTCTCTTCCCATGGTCCCATCTGCAGCCTTTCATCCTAGCTTTCTTTCCCTTTATAGCTCCAGGGAGTACTGAGCATGTTTGATTTCGCAAGAAGGGCACCGCTGGAGTTATGTTCTATGATGACCATGATTCTTCCCCTTTCCCACAATCTCACTATGGCGGTGGTATGGTAAATATTTTTTTTCTCTGGGTAAATAACACTTCTGTTTTGCAGCCATAATTCTCCCAGTTACTTGGTCTCGGCTCTTCATTTAAAAGGTTTCTATAATCTTATGTTTTATTCATTTCATTGCCAAGTAGATTTCATCATGGAGAAAAGTCTTCAATTCTTACATTTATAGTCCCTGAGGCTTTTTTCAAATATGTATTTTTTATATATTGTATTGTGCGTTCTTTTGCAGTTTATAAATCATGCACTCGAATAATACATTTTAAATGGACAAAGTAAAATAGAAATAAAAGACATAACATTTTCTTCTTATACACACAGCATTTGTCTTTTGTGGCTGTCCCAGTGAAAGCAGCCCGACGGGAAGCCAATGGCACACATCACGCCCGGAACAAGGATTTCTTTCACCATGTTGGTGCACTTCAAGGCTGGTTTCTGTCTCCCCAGCAGCCATAAAAATCCCTGGGTGGCTCTGTGCTCATTTGGTCTTTTTTGTTATTCTTTGTACACCCTTGTGTTACCTAGTCCTAAATTCATACGCCATCTGTTTCCTCTGTTGGCTTCCACAAAGCCATTGGATTTAATTGGCCATGGCAAGCTGTTTTAAAGATGGCCAGTTCCATTTCATTCATTTAATCAATCACAGGCAGGCCTGGAAACTCAGCCAAAATTCAAAGGTAGGCCTAAGGACACAGCTCAGCACATGGTCCTGGCCACAGAGGTCATGCCTATGATATCTGGTGTTGCATGCCCATGGCTAGTACTGAAGCTCTCATACCCATCTTTACCCTACCCAATGTATTAGCATCTTTGCTTGCAAAGAGTACACACCAACACTGTGGTTTGAAAATGTCCTGTATTTGAGAATTACCTGAAAGACAGTTTAAGGTTTCTGGGTCCTGTTCCTAGAGTTGCCAAGAGAATGGATCAGTGGGTCTTGTGTTATGTTCAAAATTGTGGTTTTGTAATGGCTTTTCAAGTGACAATGACCCTTCTGGTTAGGTGGTCATACTTTAGAAGCCATTGTGATACAAATTCCTTAACAGTATTAAATTTCCAGTTTTAAGAGCTCTGTACCTTTGTACCCCCAACTTCCTTAGCAGTTTAAATTTCCAGTTTTAGGAGTTCTGCACCCTTGTATTTGGGAATATCCATAGCATCTTCACACACAAACATGTTGGTCTCTTCGGTGCCCACTAGCAGAATATGTAAAAAGAGAAAAATGACCAAATGAATCTTTGTGTGTGATGAGGATGCCTGCTGTCTAGATGTGTATGACCAACATCTTTGCTGCTGACCTGACTAGGCTTATCCTCTCCCCCGCCCTCTGTCCTTCTTGCTCTAAGCTTTTATGTTAACTGAATCTCATTGGAGAAGACAGGCTGCATTTTTCACACAAGGTAATGACTTGTTTCTTTGCCAGTATATCTAAAGGATTTTTAAAGAGATTTCTTTTTTTAAGTTCAGGAACTTAGATTGTGTTTCAGTGTCCAAACCATTCCTCCAATAATTGAGATCCCTCCTTTGAATTGCATATTGAGTCCTTGCTTCATCCCAAGGAATATGCTCCTTCATTATACGAAAATTTCTTTTTGTTCCTCAGAAGGTCACTAGTTATCCTTATACAGGATCGTCTCGACGATTTCCATATCTATCATCTTTCCCTTGTTACTAAAAACTTTTTTCCTGCTTCTAAAATTATTAACTCAAGGCCTTTGATTCATATGTAATTTAATTTTTAATAATTTTATTATTCTGTATTATTTCTCCTGATCTTATCATAAAAACAATTTGAGATTTTGTTTTCTTATTGTATTAATCTGTTGTTTCACTATCTCACTTTAAATTTATTGACCAGTTTAATTTATGTTCTTATTAAGACATTCTATAGAATCTAATAAATTAAACAGGAATGATATGCAAAAAAAAGATTTCTTTTCCTCGCTTATTTCCATTTCACCTTTTGTTAGGGTGGGCTGTCTTTGACACAGTTGCCACCTGCCCCTTCGTCTCTTTATAGTGGGACAAAAACCCTATGGTACTCTAGCGACTGTCTCACTGTGTCCTGCCTACTGATACCGATTTGTTATCATAAAAACAGGGCGTTTCTGAAGTCTGACAATAAAGGAGGGGGAGCTTGCCAAATGCTTTCCGCAACTCTGGCTGAAGTCATGATCTACACTTTACAACCCTAGGACTCTAGCAATAAGGTCAGACATGATAGGCAGAGGTGTTTTCCCTGACCCAAATGCTTAGCTTCACCCAAAATAAAGAAAAGTCTGTAGGCAGCCTCAGATGGAACTTTGTGCAAATACTATCCTGAAAGCTGTGTTCCCAAGAGGTGCTGCCCTGCTCCTGTCTTTGGCTTCCTCCTAATTTGTATTAAGAACACTAGTCTCTGTGTCATTAGAACCCATGCTGTGAAACTTCTGTAACAAGCTTCCTTTCTTCAGTGAAAATTTATACTTTATCAATTTCATTATTTCTCTGCTTATCTGCTACTTTGCGCTCGTTATTGGTAGAAGTTACCTTTGTGAGTTGACTGTACAACATATATTCACTTCCTCAAAGTTCTCATTCTCATATCTTTCTCTTCTGCTCTTAATGCACTAACATATAATTTTTATTTATAGTAAAATTTTAATTAATTGAATCCATTTTAACATCAACTTCCTCAAATATCTCTTTGCACTTTAAAAGACTGCACAACAAGTTTATTTAAGGAAGAACAGAGAAAGCTAGGAAAACACTGCATAAAATGTTTAGTCACTGAGATGAATGAATGAAATGAGCTATAATGAGAAAAATTAAATATTCAAATATATTCTAAACAGCAAATTCTATTTCTATTCTGATTTTAAATTGGTAAGCATCTTAAACTCAGCATAAGACAGATCTGTGAGTGATACTGTGTTCATAATCTTTCCACTGTTATTAAGGAAGTTCTTCTGAAGCCCTAGCTGATGTCTAATATTTTTATAGGCATCGATGTTAAGACAGTAGGAAATTGTTTTTAATGTAGTAAGAAACTAAGTTCTAATCCTAGTTTTTCCAGTTATAAATCATGAAATAAATAAGTTACATGATAACATTGTCCATCTGTCCTACTCTGTAAAATGGAGAATGTTGTGAGGATAAATTGAGTTGAGGTAGTTAATACATTCAGTATTCATGACTAACATGCAATACTTTAGCTTCTTGTTGGTTTGAACCTTACACATGAGAAGTAAATAGCAAATTTTTGAAACACCAACTTTCCAGTAAGCATACTCTGTAAGCTTTATATAGCATGTATCTTTGCCCAACTTATTTTGTTACCCTTCATCCAATCATTTTTATGTGAATGAGTGACCACACTCTACCCAGACAGTCATTAAATGATCTGAAAATTAGAGAGCAATACTTGGAATAATTCTCACTTAATATTATACTTGATACACATACCAAAAAGAATTATTTTAACGGTCAAATCTTTAAATATTGGAAATCTTGCATTAAAGGAAGGAATGGATAAAATAAATGAACAAGAATGCTGAGAAGTTTGGGGTGAGAATAAGTATAAATCTGCTATTATATTAATCAACATTTGTATGTTAATATTTTCTTGAAGCAAATAATCTATTTCTTATGAACACAGAGCCAGTTGTCACAAGTAAGACAATTTCTCAAATGGATTAAATGCTCAATTCAACAAGCAAGTTCTGTCCTTCATTTTCCAGAGTAATAAACGTAGTTTTAGTTGAATCCTTTGCAAATGAGAGACAGCATGGCTGTTTCTCACATATACGACTCATGGGGTATTACAGTGTTCTATTGGCTTGTACACCCAAAAATAGGATAATTTGAAGAAACCAAACAAACAAACAAACAACAACAACAAAAAAAAAAAAACCTGCCATGTCTATTTTTTTTCCTATATAACTCAAGGAGTATTCTATTGGCTTGTCCTCCCTAAGATAGGATAAATTTTTAACAAATTGTTCATTCTTATTTTATATGCATGGGTGATTTGCCTGCTTGTAAGTATGCACACCATGTATGTCCCTTGGCCTTGGAGCCCAGAAGAGGGCATAGGAATCTTTGAAGCTGGAGTTGTACAAGGTTGTGGGTACTTAGAGGCGAACCAGGGTCCTCTGCAAGAGCAACAATTGACTTTAACAACTGAGCAGTTGTTGCAGCTCTGAGACAGGCTATTTTCCAGGGTTGCCTTAGTAATAAAATATCTACACAACAGCTACCCCAGGAAAACAAGGATTATGTCTATACTGCAAGGAAGTGTTTCCTATTTGCCCTCCAAATTAGTGAACTGGATTGTTGTTTTGTTTTGTTTTTGGATTAAGGAAATCACAGTGTCTGGCAAAGGTCAATGCATCTATATCTCCACAGCAGAGCAGCAGCATTGTCTGAGCTGCTCAGATTGCTGCACTTTACATAGTTCAATAGTAATCTTTTGGAACAGTAGCTGGATGAAAATCTCAATGAAAATTGTGGAAATATTTTCAATTTGTATTTTAAAGTGTCTCTGGAGTTTGCCTCCCCTTCCCTGATATCCCTTTCTTCTTTTTCTTTTTGACCTCTCTTTCATAATTTCTTTCCTCTGCTTCCTTCTCTTTTTTCTCTTCCCCTTTCTTTCTGTCTGTTTTTCCTCTTGGCCCTCACTCTTGGCCTCCATGTTCTGGCTCATTAGAAACCACAGCAACCTGTGGATGGGTATCAAGAATACTACTACAATGAAACAGGAGGCTCTGTGATTCTCTCTCTCTCTCTCTCTCTCTCTCTCTCTCTCTCTCTCTTTCTCTCTCTCACACACACACATATATAATATATACATATATATATATACATACATACTACCAATTTTTCTCAAATCTTATGTCCTTGGCCTGTTATAAAAAACAGTACAGCTAATATTCAGTGTTCTTAAACATGTCGTGAAAATCATCTCATCATCTCATCAGTAACTGGTACCCACAAGTTGACCCTCTTTTGTCTTTAGAATGCTGACATAGATGAGATTTATGGCCATTTAAAGTGATCTCAATGGTTTATTTTTAATAGATTTTCAATGTATATCTTGCCAGGCTCTTAAATAATGAGAAAGTGCTCTCTAGGCAGATAGTGTAAGGTACATTCTCTTAAGGCTGTAAATTAAATTACAACATAAGTAATTGGTCTCAATCTTTAACATATAGTTGGCAGAACATATGCATTCAATGTAAATGACTAATATTTTAGGTATTTTTATGTTTCTCTTCCTAAAACTGATTTCATATTTTAAAGACCTCATATTTTATAATAGTTAAAATAGAAATTAAAAGCCAAAATTGTTAAATTATTAAACATATAAATTCATTGATTATTCTTGGATGTTTATGTCAAGATAGGTTACATTACAACTTTTGGTAATGTCAATTTTTTCTTGTCTTATAATAAAGATGTTAATCATATACACATATATATATCTATAATGCTTGTATATGTGTTTGTGCAAGTGAAAAGCATGTTCAGTAAGTCAGCTTTATTGGTAAGGAAGAAGTATTATTCTCATTGATTAAACATGAACAACATTCTAGAAAAAAGTTTAATAAATAAGTACATTTTTAACTGGTGACTTAACTTGGACCTTTGAATTACAAGTTAAAATTCCACCAACTCACTGTCTTTTATTCAATGTTGATTTGTTTATTTATTTATTTATTTAGTTAGTTAGTTACTTATTTATTCATTCAGATTTGAGCTAAATCAGCTGTTAAGTCTTTGGTAAAAATTTTGTATGAGTAGTCTTTGTGTTCTGGGCTTTGCAGGAAACTTGACACAGAAATTATTTATTAAATATTCATAAGTTTAATGGTGTTTTGTTGGTGCTATGGGGAAGCTCTTACATTATACTAATAGTTGGGTTTATAATCCAGGATGAAAGTTCCAGGGTCAGACAAGTGTTTGAGCTAAAGTTGTGACCAGCACATTGCCCTTAAATGTATACCAAAGAATTGCCAGAAAGTAACATAAGATCTGTGTAGGAATACGACCGATGGGTGCACAGTTGAGAAGACCGGATCCTATGCACTAGCAGACATAATGTTCAAGATTGTTGATGGTTGCTCTGGCTTTCTGGAATGCTCTTAGGAGGAGATGAATAAATATCTTCAGCCAATGAAAAAAGCTGACATGCAACCAAAGATTTTATCATCAAAAATTTGTACTTTTAAACTACATTGAACAGCAGGTGAATATTGAATATACCTCATCTGAATTAGTTTTGTCCTTCAGATCTAGGGCCATAATTCTTTAATTTTCAAATTATATGCACTGTCTTTTGTGTCTATAAGAGTCTCTCTGAGGCTACAAATGACTGACCCAAATATCTAAAGTCAGGGAACAGAATTTTCACATATCTAAGTTTTTCTAGTACTCTTAATGAAAATTTCAAATGTCCAAAATCCAAGTCAAAGTCATAATGACCTTCCACATTCAGATCTCATTGATTCTACATCAATATTAAACTACATTTCCCTTAATCACAAGCTAAATCATATGTAGTGTGTAAGCACCTGTTTTCTTTCTTAACTTGTTTCAGAATAAATTGACTTTCAAAGTGCTCTCAGGATACTGATGGTCAACTAGAGTTCTTTGGCATTATATAAATTGTTTTAAGGAGGTAATTTTACATGTAGAGAAACTGACATAGCTTAAAAATATTTAGTGAATAAACAAATAAATAATAGTTTGTCTCATATAAAATACTACCAAATATAGAAATTTTGTGAATGTAAACAATGAGGACTACACTTATTTGGATTATCCAGTTTTCCAAATTTCAACACAAGCCATAAGAGACAGCTTTAGTGTGGTGCTAAGGTAATCTGTCTAATTTGCTATAAGGCAATAGCATAGACAGTAGATTAACATGTAGTGTCATGGTTTGATTATGAAATATGTTGTGTTTTAACACCTGGTCCCCATCTGTTAACATGCCTTTGGGAAGTTTTGGAATCTTTAAGAGGCAGATCCTTGTTGGAAGTGAATCATGCGGGTGGGTCTTAAGGTTTTAGAGTATGGTCCTAGCTCCTGTCTGTCTATAAATACACTGTGACTAGCCAGTCACCTTACACCTCTGCTGTCACATGTCACCTGTCATGATCAATGGTATCTTATTTTTAAACTGTAAGCCAAAACCAAAACAAAGTAACAACCAAAAACTTTTTTTCCCTCTTTCCCTACCTCTTCATTACATAGAATCTTTCTCTGTAGATTGCATAAGTTTATTTCAGACAGTCCTTGAACTCACTGCATAGCCCAAGCTCTTCTTGAACATACAGTGAAACTCCTGTCTTGGCCACCAAACAACTAGCAGAACAGGCATAAGTCACCATGCTTCAGCACTACCTCCTTTTTATTTATTAGTGGTTTCTTATCAAGTACCTGCTCACAGAACAGAGAAAAGTAGATAGTATGTAGTTCTCACCCCAGGCTTTAAAAATCAAAGAAAAAAAAAACCCGAAGAATGTGAGCAATTGTGACTCCACATACGATAACAGACACTGGATAATATACACAAGGATGATGGGGATACCCAAATCTTAGGCTCTAGAATGGGGTCTAACAGGATGCTGTGGGTCTCAGCAAAATCTTTTGCTTCTGCTGGACTTGGTTCATTGTCCTAGTGAAATAATTGATTATTGGTGACCCCAACTCTGAAGTTCTATTATTCTCAGAACACTTTGCATAAGTACATTTTTCTGATTCTCTGTGTCTTTGGTAACAGCAATAAGTGACAATGGCATTTGAAGAATGACAAAGAAAGTTTTAATTGAACCTTTTTAAAACCTGATTTGTAGATGAAGTTAAAAATTGGCACACATTGGCTCATGTTCTTTATTTAATGCTAGTGATGGTTTTATGCTTGTTTGAACATGATGAAGAATGCATATTGAAAACTTGATTCCCCAAGAAATATTTAAAGCAAGTAATTATGAGATATTTATATCCAGGTAAGATAAGTTTTAGCAAATCATTTTTTTTTCATATTGTTTTATTGGCTGACCAACTATTAACCAAGTTCTCTATATCCCAGTGTGGTAACAGTCAAATGGATCAAATGGATTTTGTCATCAGCGGAACCATCTGTTTCCTCATTCTGCTCTGTTATTTTTCTATTTATATTTTTGAAACTCTTCAACAGAAACTAGAAGTAGAGGAGGCATAGATAACCACTGAACACAACAATAACAAATTTTATACAATCTTATTATTTAAGTGCTTAGGCAATAGGAGGTGTAAATGCTATTGTGGTTATTCATTCAAGAGTTTCTTATGAATATTATAGGACAATTGGATTCAATAAAATCTTTTTGCTTTGAATTGAGCGATTTGGTACTGGAATCTAGACATTAAAAAATTTATGACTTTTGGGGGGAGTACCTTTTGTTCTGCTGTGCTCTGGGAAAAAGAAGTGCCCAAGCCTCTAATCTCTAGAAAGTTTAAATTACCTACACAAGGTGCTAAAAATACTTGCTATCATTCTTTGGTCATCTGTCTTAAACCAAAGACTTTTCATGGCTTTTTCATGGGTCCTAACTATCTAAATTTAGATATTTGAAATGAATTCAAAAGAGACAGCAGAGTCAGGAGAGTCAAGGAGAAGCAAAAATTTACTTTGAAATAAAAATCTTTTCAACCTATCTTTTTATTAATAGAAACTCTTCTTTATGTTTTTAGCTGGAGCCATCCACCTTTTCTTAAAGGGTGCTGGGTTTCAGAGGAAGCCCAGTTCAGTATTGAAAGGCAACAGTTGTAGGAACCTCACTTTAATGTACAGAAGAAGGGTTACTTCCTTGATATGATCCTATTTGCCTTATGTTGCCTGGGATATGTGTATTCTGTTCTTGGTCTGTCTGTTCCTTCTGTTCCTCCCTTTCTAACTCTCTTAATGCTCCCCATTTCTCCCCATTCTCTTTTCTCTCTCCTCCATTATCTCCCCGTCCTCCATGTCTTCCCCTCTCTTTTTCTTTTGCTTTCTGAGACACAGTCTCACTGCATAGCCAACTGAAGCCTTCAATTCATAATTTCCTTTTGAAGCATTCTAAGTGCTGAAATTACAAACATACAACATCCCATTGTGTGTTCAATACTTGAAGACAGAAAATGATTTTTCATATTTAAATCTATACAATCTTTTTAGGAGATCCTATTTGTTTTTTTGAGTCTCCAAATTTCTGGTTACTTTTCCTGGAATGATCAGAGACTTTTCATATTATAATATATTAACATATTAAGAAAGTAAACTCCTACAGAGGTTTCAGCATCTAAAAAGTCTCATTATCATTTGAAATGATTATAAGTACTTTTCAAGTTTGACTTATACAAAGTAAGCAACAGTGCATTATAACTATTTTTAAGTTAGAGAAATTAGAGGCATTCTACCAAATTGAGCTGTTTGAATTTTATAAACAAATATACTGTTTTGCCATGTAGATCCTCAAGGAGCAGCAGTGCTTCAAGTTACTCTTTCCCCACCCATACTGTCTTCACATGCCTGAGATTGTACATGTAACTGCAGCTTCTAAGAGTTTAACAGTTACTATGTCATGCAAGAATAAAGTATTTTACAATACTCCACAACTTCCCAGGTGCCTACACTCTTTACACCTCCTTTTTGGGAATATTTCTTGAGGCTTGGAAGGAGTGATGAATCTACTCCTGATTACTAAGAACAGCTTTGTCTTTCTCTATGCATTTCCCTGCAACAAGCCTTTCTCCCCAACATCCATTGAGGTTGTCAGTGTTTGGTCCTCCTAATTTCTTTTTTTAAAAAAAATATCTATTTAAATAGCATTTTTTTTCATTTATTTTACATACCAAACATTTTCCCCTCCTCCCTTTCTCCTATCCTCCCTTCTTTCCCATATATCCTCTCTCATTCATGACTCTTCCATTTCCATTCAGAAAGGAACAGGCTTCCCGTGGGCATGCACAAAGCATGGCTTTTCAAGTGTAAGAATGCAACTCATCCCCTTACATCAAGGTAGGGCCAGGTAACCAGCATGTGGAACAGGTTAACAAAAAGCCAGCTAAGCACCAGTGAGAAGTTCTGCTATCACTGTTAGACGCCTTACTAAGATAGCAAGTCACACATTTGTTGCACACGTGCAGAAAGCCTAGATCAATCTCATTCAGGCTCCTTGTCTTTGGTCCAATGTCCATGAGTTCCCAGTATCTCTGCCCAGCTGTTGCTGTTGGTTTCCCTATCATGACCCCCCATGGTTGGTACAATTCTTTCTTCTTTGCTTCTACAAGACACTCAGAACTCAGTAAAGTAGTGCTTGGCTGTGGATCTCTGCTTCTGATTCCATCAGTTACTGGATAGAGTATCTCTGATGGCAATTAGGGAAGTCACCAAACTGCTTACAGTAGATAGGCAGTTAAGGCATCCTCTCCACTATGGCTAGTATTCTTAGTTGGGATCATCTTTGTTGTATCCTGGGGGTTTTCCTGGCATCAGGTTTTTCCTTAACCTTGAAATGGCCTGCCCACCAAGTCATCTTTTTATTACTTTTTCCCCTCCAACTCACCTCCAAACCAACTCCTACACTCAGCCTGCCCAACCTGATTCATCTAGCTCCCATCCCACCATCTTCTCATCTTCTGCCCACATTTACCCAGGAGATTTTCTACTTTCCTTCCTAGGGAAATCCATGCATCACTCTTTGTGACTTTCATAATTTCTACACTGTATTTTATCTTACCCAGGGCCTATGGCAGGCAAAATTCAACTCCCAACCTAGTTCCTGATCTTAGACCTCCAGTCTAGCTTAGTTTTTAACAGGGATATTCTTTCTCAAGATGCCACCAAATGATGTGGGATTCTCCCTATATTCTGTGAATATGTTTTATTACCACTGGTTAATAAAGAAACTGATTTGGCCAATAACAGGCAGAATAGAACCAGGAAGGAAATCCAAGCAACGATACAAAAAGAGAGATGGCAGAGTCTGAGAGATGCCAGCAGCCACCAGAGAAACAAGATGAGATGAAACAAGCTATAAGCATTGTGGTAAAATATTGAATACTAAAAATGGGTTAATTTAACTTGTAGGAGCTAATTAATAATTAGCCTGAGCTAATAGGCCAAACAGTCTGTAATTAATATTAAGCCTCAGAGTGGTTATTTCTGAACTGGGGGACAGGAGAGAATCCTCTAGTTACAAATGGTACCCAGTGTCTGGCATGGATCCCTGTAAGATCTAAAAAGAAACTTAAAAAGAAAAAGAGGGCTTCTAGACCTATAAAAATGAGAGTCAAGTGCAGCTTCTTAGTAGCTGCATTTTTTTGCATTTTATTAAATTAAATGTCAAGCTTTATTACTGAGAAAAGAGTAGAGAGAATTAATTGTGAAGAAAGAGCACCCTTAAATAGTTGGTCCTCACATCAGCTTCTAATTTCTAACTCCTTATCTGCTCTATAAAGTGGATTATTTTCAGATAGGTTCTGTTTGCTGGCTGCAACCAGATGTGCAGCTCCTTTAAGAGATAGTTTCCTGGTTTGTAATGGCAGCCTGGAGGGCTCTTTTGAAAGGTCCTGCTACAGAGCAGTTGCAGTTGAATGGTGTTTGGGGGCAGTGGTTTGTTTTTTTTTTAAAAAAAACTAGATAATGGCACAGGTCAGCTATGGCTTTGTCCCTAGAGTTGGGGCAGGGAGGGGAGGTGAGCATGGCTTCCAGAGCTGGCTGTGAATGTACCTCTGCCATGCTGGAAAGTCAAACGGGGCAGAATAAACAACCAAAGCCTTGGCTTTGGTCATAGCCATGCTTGCTTAGAATTTTAAAGACTCTCCTGGTCAGGAAATGATTACAAATATACAATAAAGACAGATTCATACAATTAGGCCTCTAAATGGGTCACAATGTGTTTGATAAATACGCATAGGCTTGGGAGAGAGTGGACAAAGGATAGAGAGTCATAGATTAAAGGAATTATTTAAAGATAATAAACTGAGGTTCTTAAAAAGAAAATAGAGTAATAAAATTATAATAAGCTATGTAAAGATGGAAAGACACAGCACATCTGGATTATATTACTACTGTTTTTCCTTTCAATTTTTTGGCTGTTAATGAACTAACTGCTGATCATTTGATTATGGGAGCTGCTAGGCTAAACTAGCATAAACATATCATGACTTCAATATTTGGGTCTAAAGTTAGGTTGCTTTGGAAAAGAGGTTCTAATTTTTTCAATAGAAGATGAGAAGCTGTGGATTCCTTCCAGGCTAATATGGTTTGATCAAGTAAGACCCCCTGAGAGGTCTCCATGGGAGTGATGATCCATGTGATCGAACTATCAGAACAACCTCAAGGCAGCTGGCTGAGAGGATGCACCCTCACAGACTTCTAAAACAAAAATGTAATTATAATTCTAAATATTCTCAGGATCCTAATAAGACTACCAGCGCCCCTAATTAGCAGGAAGTAGTATAAAAAACTCTTTGCAAGGTCCCAAAATATTGTTTATAAATGTTTGTTTTCATTTAAAGGAGGTTTGTTATAAATGGTTAGTGGTCATAGTCAATTTTTTCTAAAGAAAAAGGGGGATATGATATAGAAATGATAAAATGATAGATTATTAATTCTACTTTAATGGTAGAGATAACTATTATTAATCTCAAAATACTTTATATTGATATGCATTTTATTTTATTGATATGAATTTAAGGTCAATTTTGT
>NC_022020.1:35970882-35972947 GCF_000317375.1 Microtus ochrogaster | reverse complement strand
CAGAGCCAGGCAGGAAATCAAGCAGAGATACAGGGAGAAAAAAAGCAAAGTCTGAGAGATGCCAGCAGCCTCCAGAGAAGCAAAATGTGAGGTAACAAGCCATGAGCCTTGTGGTAAAATTTAGAATAATAGAAATTGGTTCATTTAAGGTGTGAGAGCTAGTTAATAATAAGCCTGAGCTAATAGGCCAGTTTGTAAATAATATTAAGCCTCAGAGTGTTTATTTAGGAACTGGGAGGCAGGAGAGAAACCTCCAGCTACACCAAATGGATGCCTCTGAGTTATATAATGTGACAGAATGATATTTCTCCAACTGTTGTCCCAGAAGAAATCAGTTTCTCATCACCACAAACAACTGGACTTGAGACTTTTGGACACTGTTTGCCTTGCCCTGTGGTAGGAATACTCATGTCTCACCTGGCTTACCCTTGGAAACAGCATTATCTTCTCCTTTCCTTCAGAAAGCTATGTTTGTCTTCCTCCTCTGCATTTCTCATGTTTCCTTCTGATCCTTACACTTTCTCTGTAGATTTCAGAGGGGTTTCCTGGCTGGACAGAGGTTCAGCCATTTACAACCAAAAATACAAGAGGCTCTTCCTGTTTTTATTGGAATACAGTCCATGCTTTCTGTTTTTGATGCCCTTCCTCCAAGGTCTCACCTAAGACCTCATCTCTGTCATTGTACTTGGAAATGTCTAATATTCATCTTGTATGAATATATTTTTTTAATTGGTGAGCATTAGATTTTTCCTTCACAAGACAGGAGATTATTATTAGCAGGGAAATTCTCTTTCCACCTGATATGACTTAACTGATACTTTAGATGAAACGCAGATAGATTTCTTTTCACAAGTTCCTGTCTGATACTAATAAATCTTACCATGTAAGAAGACTTTCTGTATAAAGGCTGTATTTCAAGAACCATAGTTTTTATGCTTTGTAATGGTTATTATGAGGAGTTGTTCTTTTGCTTTTCTTTGTGTAAGTGTTCTGAAAAATGTTAAGGTACACTGACTTTGAATCCTTTAAAAACATAAACTGGAAAGAATATTTCATTTTATTCTATAAAAGACAAATAAACAAAATTCTATGTGAAAAATGCCCTTGTAGCTTGCATCAAACATCATTTTTATTTGTTTCTCCCTTTTAAAATATTATGACAGTTCCATACATACGTATAATGAATTTGAGTCATTTTCAACTTTCTTTTCCTTTCTCATCTACTCTCCCTCCTGTTGAACCACTTCTTCCTAACAAAATCTCTCTCCATTTTCATGTCTTTTTTTTCTATGTGACCCACTGAGTTTAATTATAGTTGTTTGCAGATGTAGGGCTGTGAAGTTATTTACTGGAACACTGGCAGCTTATCGGTTGCTGCAGCCTTGACGAAAATGACATCTCTTCTCCCAGGAACTGATCACTGACAATATTCCCTTAGGAAGAGGTGAGGTCACATGTATCCCTCCTCAGTTCATGATACAAAGCTGACAGACGCAGTCTTGTGCAGATACCCACAGCTGCTGTGAGCTCATGTCTACAACAGCTATCTCATGTGTGGTTGATGTCTTTTGCTGCACATCTCCCCATCCGCTAACTCTTAAAATCTCTTTTACTCTCTTCTGTGATGTTTTCCAAAGTCATGAATGTGCTAATTCAGATGATGATTTAAGGCTTTCTCACTGTTATTACTTATTTTCAGTCAATTTGCAAATCATCAATATCGATATCAATATCAAAAGCAATCTACAGACTTAATGCCATGCCCATAAAAATCCCTGCAAAATTCTTCACAGAACTCAAAAGAACAGTACTCAAATGCATGTGGAAAAGAAAAAAAAAAACCTAGGTTAGCCCAAGCAATCCTATATAATAAAAGAACTTCTGGAAGCATCATGATCCCTGACTTCAAACTCTACTACAGAGCTACAGTACTGAAAACAGCCTGATATTGGCATTAGAAAAGACAGGAGCACCAATGGAACCAAATCGAAGACCCAGATATTACAAAGTAAAATATATCAAATGGAAAAAAGCATATTTAATGAATGGTGCTTGCATAACTGGA
>NC_022020.1:35964730-35970382 GCF_000317375.1 Microtus ochrogaster | reverse complement strand
GCACAGACTCTGAGAGAAACAATTAATAAATGGGACCTCCTGAAACTGAAAAGCTTCTGTAAAGAAAAGGGCACAGTCAACAAGACAAAACAACAACCTGCAGAATGGGAAAAGATCTTCACTAACCCCACTTCAGACAGAGGTCTGATCTCCAAAATATACAAAGAACTCAAAAATTGGTCATCAACAGAATAAATAATGCAATTAAAAAATGGAGTACAGTCCTAAACAGAGAACTCTCAACAGAAAAATCTAAAATGGCTGAAGACTTAAGGAAATGTTCAACATCCTTAGTCACCAGAGAAATGCAAATCTCTGAAATTCCATCTTATACCTGTAAGAATGGCTAAGATCAAAAACACTGATGACAACTTATGCTAGGGAGGTTGTGGGGAAAAGGGAACACTTCTGCATGGCTGGTGGGAATGCAAGCTGGTACAACCCCTTTGGATATCAGTGTGGTGATATCTCAGAAAATTAGGAAACAACCTTTCTCAAGACCCAGCAATACCACTTTTGGGTATATATCCCAAGGATACTCAACTGTGCCACAAGTACATGTGTTCAACTATGTACATAGCAATATTGTTTGTCATAGCCGGAACCTAGAAACAACTTAAATGCCCCTCAACTGAAAAATGGATAAGGAATATGTGGTAAATTTACACAATGGAATACTACACAGCAGAAAAAAATAGTGACATCTTCAATTTTGCAGGAAAAAGGATAGAGCTAAAAAACATCATTTTGAGTGAGGTAACTTAGACACAAAAAGACAATTATCACATGAAGTCACTCATAAGTGGCTTTTAAACATAAAGCAAAGAAAACCAGCCTACAAATCACAATCCCAGAGAACTTAGACAACAATGAGGACACTAAGAGAGACTTACATAGATATAATCTACATGGAAAGTAGAAAAAGACAAGAACTCCTGAGTAAATTGGGAGCATGGGGACCTTGGAGGAGGTTTGAAGGCGGAGGGGGAAGCAAGGAGGGGAGCAGAGAAAAATGTAGAGCTTAATAAAAATGAATTTAAAAAGTTTTATAATTTGAAGATTTTTTCCAGAATTTCAATTTATATCTGCTTAAAAATTACTGGGCCAGGAATAATATTAGATTCCAATGAACATATAATTTCTGTGTAGTTAAAAATCTATTTAGATATTTCTGAGAGGAGTATATGTTCAAAAATTTCATCACAGTTATCATTTCATCACCTCATTAAGTCTCAATTGGTAACAATGTTATATAAAGGAGACAGAAAATAATTAAATTTAGTTATTAATACCTGAGAATAGTCCATTTTGATTTTGTAAGTATTAAACATTAAACATCATCTATGCATCGTAATGGTACTTTAAAAATTATGAGGAATAGAATATACATTAAAATCTTCTATGTGAAAACACTGAATATATTCAATGATCGTTTAATACCTAAAAATGATTTCATCTTCTCTGTGATATTCATATAATTGTTTACACCTTCATGTAGCAAAATATATCATTTAAAGTTCCCTAGTGGAATTTGTAATGATTCCCATTGTGTTAAGTGATGTACTCCTTTTGAGCAAGCTGTGCAATAATTATGCACATTCTTTATGCCAATTATCTTTCAATAATTGGCATAAAGTATAATTGTGCCTGAAATACACTGTTTATTAAATTAGTATGCACATTACCTAGAAGAAGAGGATACCAAGTAATCTTCAAAGGAACTAGGGAACCACACCAGCTTTCAATGTCTGCATTTGACATGCACACACAGACTCACATGTGGTAAAGATTGTATCAGGGATACTCTTTAGTGTATGATTTGAAATTTAATAGCCAATTGATTGATTTGTATTAATATGATATTTTCATAGAAAATTCCATTCGGAGTCAACTACTAACATGACATTAATTCTATGTTAAATTCTTCTTTCTAAATTTTCTGGATGTTTCTAAGAGGATAGACTACAACCTAAAAACATCAATAAACATATAAGGACACTATCTCAGATGAATGAATGAATGAATGAATGAATAAATAAATAAATAAATGCCATTATTATATTAACCAAGCCATTTCATTGGGCATGTAGGAACATAGATACTTGGTATCCATTGAGAACAGCCTGCAGAGGTTCTGAGAAACAACAGAGGAAAAAGATGAAGCATTCCCTGCTGCTTTCTGAAGTTTAGCAGATCTATAGGAGCAATCTGTTTCAGAAGACAGGGTGAAAAACTAAGAAACTTTTGCTTACACATCTGTGTAACTTGAGAAAGTTGGAAGTCAGAGGTTTCTCATAAGTGAGCTTCATGAGTTCAAATTAGTTAAATTACATTTTAAAAGTTGGGACCCATTGGAAAATAGCCAATCATTTTTCCCTTACAGGTTGTAAGGCTAATTCTAAAATAAATAACCAAGCAAAGCTCAGAATTATCATATGTTTGTTAGACAGATAACATTATTGGATGATTATATTAACAGATTTTTTATAGAGGTAGAGTGATCAATATGTTAGGCAAGATACATAGATAAATGATAGATATATGGATGGATAGATAGATAGATAGATAGATAGATAGATAGATAGATAGATAGATAGATAGGATAAAGATTGGAAAACAGAAGGAGGGAGAAATGAAAAAAAGATGACAGTTGTCTATTATCTAGGCAAAGAAAATACTGGATTTTTTTTAGTAAGAGTGTCAAGATAAATGAAAAAGGAATGTAGTTGTCTATTATCTAGGCAAAGAAAATACTGGATTTTTTTTAGTAATAGTGTTAAGATAAATGAAAAAAGAATTTAATCATGCTTTCAATTCAAAACAAAAGTGTGATACAGTTTATAAAATGAATCAGCATACTCAGTCTTATTTTTGTGCATGTATTTATACAAACATTTACATTAAATAGAAATACACACACTTAGTCAAAAGACATACATGTTTATATATTCAAAAGAAAGAAAGAAAAAGAAAAACACAATTCTCAAAATCTAAAAATGACAAAATGTCTAACTGAAATAGAATGTATATATTTTGATATACCTACGTACCAAGAAGCTGTAGCAACAACAATGGATGAATGATTTTATAGGCAACAGCATGAATGGATCACAAATACATACTAGATATTAAAAAACTATAGAAATTCAAAATTGCCAAATCAAATGTCATTTAATGGAAGGAGAATGGTGAGGACACAGAGGAAGTTCCTGAAGAATCACTTTCTACTTTATCCATGGGCGATGGTTTATTATCTTTATGAATATTTAGTGGTACAAACACTGATAGATTATGGACTTCAGACATATTACTTACTAAAATACTAATTGCTTAGTAATTTTATCTTTGTACTTTTTTAGTAATTTTATCTTTTTATTCTTTTAAACTACTATGTGGTTTTAATTTATTTAATTTAAAAAAAGAGTTTTACTTACCTTTCAGTAGAAATCTATTACAATATTTCCTGTCTGACTACTTATACTCTCAACTTATAGCTTCTCATTTTGTCTTTACAATTGTCATTATTCTAAATGACAATTAAATCTGTAACTGGAAGCTATAATACAAATACAAAGGACCTGTAATATAAAAACGAAGCTGGAAAATATTAACGAAATGAAATAAAAATAAAAATACAAAATTGATAATTTTTTTCAAAAGAAGAGCCCTGGATTGACGTTATGATAGAAGGAACTTCCAAGATATCTCAGTTCATTTTCTGTTGGCTATCTACTGCTGTACATAAAGCCTACTCTTGTTTTTAGATTGATTTTTATTGAGCTCTACATTTTTCTCTGCTTCCCTGCCTTTCTCTTCCCTCCCCTTCAACCCTCTCCAAATGTCCCCATGCTCCCAATTTACTCAGGAGATCTTGTCTTTTTCTACTTCCCATGTAGATTTGATCTATGTAAGTCTCTCTTAGGGTCCTCATTGTTGTCTAGGTTCTCTGGAATTGTGATTTGTGGGCTGGTTTTCTGTGCTTTATGTTTAAAAACCACTTATGAGTGAGTACATGTGATAATTGTTTTTCTGGGACTTGGTTACCTCACTCAAAATGATGTTTTCTAGCTTCATCACTTTTCCTGCAAAATTCAAGATGTTGTTATTTTTTTCTGCTGCATATTATTCCATTGTGTAAAGCCTACTCTTAAGCCTACCTATTTCCATGTGAGATTCATTTGGAGGGACCTAAATTTTAATTTTCAAGTGCTCATCAATTAGAGACTGTGTCTGTGTTGGGAGGCATGTGTACACCTCACCATTCGGCTCTAGGACCCCATCTGGTGTAGATCTGTGCAGGCCTTGTGCGAGCTACCTTAGTCACCATGATTTCGTATGTCCATCAGTCTTGTCAGTTTAGAGGGCCTTCTTTTCATGCTGTCTTCACTCCTTCTCTCTCCTCTTCTTCAGGGTTCTCAAAGTTATGAGGGGAGGGATTTGGTGGAGACATCATTTTGGACTGAATGTTCCAAGGCCTCTCACTCTCTAAGTAATATTTGCCTGTGGGTCTCTGTATTTGAACAACTTCTGCTTTAATCACATTTAGGAAGGTTTTTCAAAGATACTGCATACTATATTCGCATCTTTTAAAAGAAAACAAAAATACAAATGGTATGTATTGAAAAGTTTCAACAAATCTATTTTAAAATATTTTTAAAGTGTTTAAATGTAAGTGAATATGATATAGAAAGTTAGCTTACAAATGTATGTCATTTATCTTTAACGATATCTGAAGCTAGCTGTACTTTAAATAAATACAGAACTATAATGACAAGTATTAAATTTTTCCTTACAAATCTTTTGTGGTTCCTACGTATATTTTTTGAAGCTGTTTTCTTTGTTTTATGCAGGCAAGATGATATAGTTAAGTGTTTCTTGAGGAATTCTTACTTGTATTTTATTAGAATGTTAAAGAACTCGTTAATATTTTTATCTTGGCTACATGTGAATTCTTATTAGGTTCAAAGGAAGTTGCTTTGCATTCTTCAAAGTGATTACATAAAGGAAAGTAGAAAGTAGATTAATGGTGCTCACATAAATGTTAACTTTCAAAACTAATTATCAGCCACAAAAGTTAGTTTTGTGTTTTATGCTGTATGAAGATGGAAAAAAATCTAACCCATAAACACTATTATCTATTTATATGTGTCTGCCTGCTTGTCTGTCTGTCTGTCTGTCTTTCTGTCTGTCTACCTAACTACTTACCTGTCACTGATTCATTTTCTTTCTGACGATAGTTGTCTCATAGGCTGGACTTTGTAACAATAACACCTTATAAGTATTCACCCAAAATAATTACTAAACAACACTGAACTCTAAAAAAGACAGTGATTGTATGTTTTTTTTAAGTCATAACAATTTTACCCTCTAAGTCCTTTCATAATAATTATTTTTAGCCAATCTCATTCATTGAAAAAACAGCTACTAAACTAAATATCCACTTACTAGTAGAACAGAGCCTAACACATAGAAGATACCAAGCCACTCATAGTTGAATAGCTGAGTGGATATTAAATGAATGAATAAAGAAACCCCAAATATACTGTGGGTACTGAAGATACACATATCAATCAGTCAGATACAGTCTGGAATGGTGGAAGTTATCAGAATAAGTAACCACTAGGCTAATAATTGAATATATATAAGTATATA
>NC_022020.1:35958622-35964280 GCF_000317375.1 Microtus ochrogaster | reverse complement strand
GCTATGTTCAGAGAGTCCGGTTTTATCCCAGGCTTTTTCAGATCCAGGCCAGCTGGCCTTGGTGAGTTCCCAATAGAACATTTTAAAAGAATTGTTGGAACATGTATTGATAGATTAAAGTGATGGGTTGCATCCTGGCATTTTCCCATATGAGTGTAATATACTGTGAGCGTATCCACCCCTAATTTTTCCTTTCTTCTACTCCATTCTTCCACTAGTCTTCTACTTCAGAGATAGCAACTCTCCTGTGTTCACATTTTAAATGTTTATTTCCACACTAATGGACATCAGATATTATCTGCTTGTTGATAGTACTAAAATAGAGATATATGATAAGAAACTTAGTTTCTCACTTAGTTTTTGATATTAGGAGTTGTTTTTAATCGCCTTGAATGCCTGGCCTTCTTTGAATTTTTCACCTTTGAATATGTCATAGCAAGTTACAACATGCTTTAAAAGTATGCTGAAGACAAAATAAGCAATGACAAGATATTTAATAATATGTACTGCAGCAAGTCCAGAGGAGTTTATAGACTCCTCATGGCCTGAATCTCAAGGATAATTCTCCAGAATCCAACCCTTCTCAATTATTCTTCCATTGTCAACTTCTAGTCAATCTTATTTTTAAAGACTTTTGGGGAATTGAGGAGCTAGTGTCATTTTCTATCTTAAATAAGAAATCATGAATGTAATACTTGGATATCTGAGCCTTTGTAAGAATCTTTAAACAAACTTTAAACTTTATAGTTTCTCCTTTTCCAACAGACTGGGTCAGTATCTTCCTGTTTGCAGAAACCAAGAAGAGTCTATCATGCTATGGCTTTCTCTTAACACACTCATAGAGCTCTGTTAATAACACCTCAGGTTCCCAGATTTCCTGATTCTTAAATTTTAAAGTGGGCACAGTGAGCTTGACCGCTCTCCATACCTTGTGTGGCTCCGTAACTCACTAAAACACAACATCTCGCTGCGAAAATACATGCCATAAAATTCTTGTTTTTAAATATTCAGAGTGAATATTTCTGAATTTATTATCAAGTTGCTCAATTGAATACTAATAATATGAACTCTGTGGGATATGACCTAAATTATTCATGGAAGTGGCATCTATAATGCATCGCTGGCGAATGTGCTAGGCAGTGTATTTTCACCTAGCAGTGTGATGGCTTCTGACAAATCCTCCTTCTCCGGGTAACATGAAATGAGATGCTCTAGGCACCCCTTTCTTTTAACAACTCCTCTTCTGATATCCACCTTTATAGCCAAGTTTCTCAAATCTATGTCAAACCCCTTGTCTTCAGGGAGCCAATTCACCGGCATCAGACCTTCATAGTTTCAAATGAATTGGAAAGGCTGGGGGGTGAGAGGACTTTGCAGAGGGGAGAAAAGAATGTGACATAAATCACCAGCGAGAAGTCAAACCCATCCTACCAGGGGTGAGCACAGCCACTCCAGAGCAAAGAAATGAAATGAGCGCACTAAGTGGGTAATTCATCTTTTTAGGGGAAAATGCTCTGTTTGGTATGAGTTGAAACTCTGCATAAAAACCTGTCATTAGGAAGATGCCAAACCTTTTAAATAAAAGTGTAGGGATTAAGGGTAACCAAATCAGGACCCACGAGGAATTTGCAGATGAAGGCATTCTTTCTACACTGGAAAGGCAGCTGTTTAGAAATCTCTTTGGAATTTATGTTCCTAGGTGAGTATTCTTGGTCATATTTCTAAACACTGTTATTTACACTAGATGAAAAATGTATTTATGTTTAACTTGTATATACTCGCTATGCAAAATCATGGCTTTCATTTCAAAGTTTTCATGAATGTCTGACATGTACTTTCTTCAATTCCAAGCCTCTGCCCACTGTTACTCACCCTTGGCACTCCTATTCTGGCCTAGAGACATAGATTTTGCAGATATCTCTCACTATGTATAAAGGTGCACAGCTTGTAGAACAATCCCATGTTTGTTCAACAGCTTATTTAAAAGTTCAGAGTAAAACGCTCAACCTAATTTATAGGGTAATCAGTCAAGAAGTGGAGGACTTTGACTTTTCTAAAACAATCTGCGAAGGCCTGCCAAAGGAAAACATTTTCAAGAGAATATTGTATTTTAATGTGAATGAATGTCCTGCCACTAGGTATATAGCGACATCATACATGTGCCCTTTGCTTGCAGGGATCTTAGGAAGGCATCAAGCCATTAGGAAATGGAGTTACAGATGATTGTGAGCTGCCACGTCAGTTCTGGAAGCTCAAACCAAGGTTGTCTGCAAGGCCAGCAAGTGCTTTTAACCACCGAGTCATCTCTCGGCCCTTTGCAACACAGTTTTACCGTCATTCCTATGAATAAAAGCAGAGGTCTTGTCTCTAAAACCCACTGCAATTTCACCCACTGATTTTAAGAGCCATTTTTAGATAGTGATTACCCTGGCTGAATCAGTCATTTCACTTCTTAGAGTTGTTAGATATGATTTAATAAACCAAATATTTCATAGCATCATTATTTATTATCATATATTTTAGAAAGTGCTATGTTTTCAATAGTAGTAAATGAGGGATTGAACACCACAAAAGAAACAGATCTGCAATTATGGAAAATATTGAAAGTAACAATTTCAAAATATGAAAATGATCATGGAAGACTATGTCTCAAGTATATAAAAATATACAAATGTTATATAGAAAATGAAAACTAGGACTCAACTGTTCTTAAAGTGTAGAAAATATTGATATTTTAGTTTTATGGTGTGTTATTCTCATGTTTCTTAAGGGAATATGAAGAAATTGAACTCTCAATAAACTCATTGTTAGTACTTTGACATAAATGCAGGTTTATTATTTGAAATATATGTGCTTAATGATGTAGGAGAAAAAATACGCTAAATCTGATTAAACATCTACCAGTGCTAGACATAGAAGTGAATTAAGTATTTATTCATTTAACTTTTCTAAAATACTTAATAGTGTTTCTATTGATTATTTAAGAACTTCATATAGCCTATTTTGATCATATTCCATTTTCTAACTTCTCCCAGAACTTCCCCCATCTTCCTAACCCTTGAGGGGAAAGGAATAACATAGGCATCTAAATTAGGACTGAAGATTCCAAAATCTTTTCTTCTCTAGACATTAACCAGCTATAGGTTTGTGGTTGTATTTTTTTTTTATTCTTTGGGGGACCACCACCAGCTCCAAAATAAATACATGGTGATTTATTCTTATTTATGAATGTCCATCCTTAGCTTGGCTTGTTTCTACCTAGCTTTTGTTAACTTAATTACCCCTGCCCTCTTTTTTCTACTTTTTGTCTCTGGGCCTTTTAACTTTCTTTATTCTCTCTCTCTCTCTTTTTTTTTTCTTTTCTTACTCCATGAATGATTGTGTGTCTGAGTGTCGAGACCCTGGCATCCTCCTCTCCTCCTTTTCTCACTCTTAGCTTTTCTTCTGAGCCAGATTTCTGCTCCTATTGATTCTTTCCGCTTGGTAGCCCCACCTATCACTCTCTTTTGTCTAGCTATTGGCCATTCAGCTCTTTGTTAGACCAGTTGGGTGTTTTATACAAGTAAAGTAACACAGCTTTACAGAGCTAAACAAATGCAAGATAAAAGAATGCAACGTGTCTTTGCATCATTAAACTAATATTTCACAGCAAGGCTTCTGTGTTAATTAATGTCTACTGTGAGAAGAAGCTTGTCTGATGAGTGTTGAGTGATATACTGATCTGTTGGTATAAAAATATGCCATTAATAGACATTTTCTATAGTTGTATTCTGATTTTGTTTTATGATATTGGTGTATTTTTACTATATTCATTTGATAGAAAAAATAGTATGTTTCACCCTAGGTTTTGTAACTTATATAGTCTTAGGTTCTTGGCCTTATTATCAGTGTTAGGTATTGGCTCCATCTCATGAAGCAGGCCTTAAACCCAATAATAAGTGGTTAGTTATTCCAATAGCATTCAATTTGCTATTATACCAATGGGTACAACATGTAGGCATCTTGGTTTTATTTTTGGTCATAATGCTTATAGCTGGATGAAAATTATAATTACTTTTCTCCTCCAGTAATGTGGTAGTATATATAGGACCTTCCAGCACTGTGACTGCCAATAGGGATGAAGCATCCAGCCTAGTACCAGTTAGATTTCATATTCTGTGACATAAATATGTATTTCCAGCAACAGGATCTGATTGTCAAAATGTGGAAGGTAGCCAAAAGCATTACCAATAGCCTGTAATGTTCGGTGTGGTGATCTATTTGAACCCTTTTGCCAACAACTCAAACAGAGTTTTACTAGGCAGCATATATATCTAGTTTTAATAAAGTTTAAAACAGAATCACACTATTTTACTTGTAGGTAGGAAACCTAATCCTGGAGAGTCAAAACAGCTGCTTTAACATTTAGAAGTCAGAAGTAGAGGTTTACACCTGTGCCAGTCAAACATTCTACTCTACCCAAACCCTTTCTATCTCACCAAGTGCAATTTCAGAAACAGTTGCAGTAGGTTTTGTACGAGGATCAGTAGAAACCAGAACCATTAGGTCATAAAGAGAGAAGTGATGGGGCATCAGAATGTTGTCAATGGATAAGTTTTGCTGACTCAGAACAAAAATTTATCATAATTATATATTTTGACTGATAATATTTTATAAAAATTCAGGCATTCTGTAAAATCAAACCAGATACTTTAATTCATAGTTAAACTTCAGAAATAAACTCTCTTTGTTGCATTGAGAAGAAAAGTACATGAAGTTCAGATTAAGTATGCTAGTTGGTACCTGGAGGGAACCTTCTTGATCTAATATCCGGGAAGATTTCTATTATACTGGAACCCTGCCTTTTAGGACTTATTACTTGGCAATAATAAAGGGTAGAAAAATCACAAATATGCTACCAAATTTGCACAGAGCTGGATTGCATTCTTTAAAATGTGTGTTTGCAGATATTTAGGATTTTTTTTCTTTCTTCTTGCTTATGCCTTGATAATGCTGAAGCAGGCATGTGCAGCCTGTATATAGTGGTTATGTTGAACTTGTCCATACTGGGTTTCATGGTTTAAGTTGATGAGATCGACTTAATAGGTCTCTTCCTCAAGAGTGTGCCAGATCTCATTACAGATGGTTGTGAGTCACCATGTGGCTGCTGGGAACCGAACTCAGAACTTTTTGAAGAACAGGCAGTGATCTTAACTGCTGAGCCATTTACCTTGAACAAATAATAATATCCTTTAGAGAGAAACATGCAATCTAACTCAAGTGTCATCGGTGAGGAAAGAGAGATATTATCTCTAAGTAGACACTCAAGAGCTGGGCCTTCCAGTAGTTAACACCTGCAGTGCCTACTTAGGTCTGGGAGAGAGCTCTTCTTCTTGTTGTGATCTCAAGACCTGGCATTTTCTGGAGACATGAGACACAGGGATGTCAGATCCAAGAATTAAATTTCTCTAGGTCTGTTTTACATGAGTTGGTTTTTATCTTGTCAACAATCAAGGTGGGACTCTGGGAACCTTATTTTATTCAAGTTTTGTGGGAATTTCTCCTTCTCCTCAAAGACACTACCCTTCTCAAAAGGCCCCTTGGGAGCAGCATAAAGGAATAAGGTTGGGTCTGGCTTACCTCACTCAGGATAGTGTTTTCTATTTCCATCCATTTGTA
>NC_022020.1:35951766-35958041 GCF_000317375.1 Microtus ochrogaster | reverse complement strand
GAGGGAGGGGGACTTGATTGGGGGAGGGGGAGGGAAATGGGAGGCGGTGGCGGGGAGGAGGCAGAAATCTTTAATAAATAAATAAATAAAAGGAATAAGGTTGGATATGTGAAATCCGATCTCATGACATCACCAGTGAAAAAACTGTGTTATGCAAGAGTGAGTCTAGAGACAAAAGATGGTTCTAAAGTGATGTCACTGTGTGTTGAGTTGGGGGGGGATAAAACAATGCTGTACTTCACGAGTTATTTGTTTTTCTCATGGGAAGAGAACAGTTTCAAACCTCGCAAAAGCTTTCAGAGTGAAATATGGATAATTTAGTACATTATTCAGCTTTGTTTCCCTGAAAGAAAATTTGAAAAAAAAAGTAGAACTTGTGAAATTCAGTTACTACATGGGTGTCTTAGGTGTTAATGATATAGGTGATCGTAATTAACATGCATGTTTAATGATGACAAAAGAATAATCAATTTCTTAGGATTTTCTTCAGTTCTTTCACCACCTCCATAGCCTGCAATCAAAATGTATTCACATATGTCTAATAGAACATTTTTTGTGTTTTAAAATTATAATCCATAACTATAAATTTCTAGTTTGAGGATATATGCTCCAACTTCTAACTAAAATTATTTAATATGAAAATCCTGGTAGAGGAGGTCTTTATTAAATATCTAATTTGGAAAAAAAATACAAAGAAAATACTTCTAAATAAATTCAATACAATGTCTAGTTTCCGTAAAGATTATCTCTAGACTTTGCCATTTCCTTGTAGCTCACCAAAATCTGCAATTGAGACAATTTATATAATCGCTTCAGGAAAAAAATAGTTTTGAATAATTT
This sequence comes from Microtus ochrogaster, assembly GCF_000317375.1. Classification (NCBI taxonomy): domain Eukaryota; kingdom Metazoa; phylum Chordata; class Mammalia; order Rodentia; family Cricetidae; genus Microtus; species Microtus ochrogaster. Next base: position 35,957,201 of record NC_022020.1, on the reverse strand, counting down.
TCACCTAATTCCTTTCAGGGGTTTAATTCAATTTATTGGGCTAATTATATCCTGAGATTCAAATGATTTGGTTTCAGAACTGCAGGTATTTGATGCACAAAAATCCAAATCATGGGGTAAGTGCTCAATTTAAAAAGGAAAGGAAAAAGTAACCATAATTAAAAGAAACTATTGCTTAGCACAATGAAATGCTATGTGTTCAAGAGATATTATTGAAGTTTAATTAATTCAGAAGGCTTTTCTTTGCAGATCTTATTTCCAGTTAGATGCTGTGATGAGGATCTTCTTCTCTATAGGATTCATCATGTTAAGTTAATTCCATTTAGCTGAAGTTTGAATTTCTATACTCAATATAGTTATTCCTGGTCTTTTTAAAATTAGGCTTGAGTCGGCATTTTCTATAAATATTTTTTTCTTTCTTTTGTATGTGGGTATTTTTGATATGTGCAAAAGCACATCTACTGATTTTCATAAAATATCTGCATTTCTGTAAATTTGGAAAATGGTAGCAAGTCACCTTATTTCAGTACAGCCACAGGTAATTAATCTAAGAATATGCTTAACATTTGTGTATAATAAATTTACATATATATGTATATGATGTGTAAGTGCATGCAGCACATGTCATAATGTTCCCCTGCTTTTATTGATTACAGGCTTTCTTCAAAGCTCAGGTTAGACCAATCTTACTGTAGAAGCTAAGGCCAGAGCGTCCTCAGTCATACTAACAGCTTCTATATGACCTATCCTGTAACAATTTCAAATCTATGTCTATGAGGATAGGTACAGTAAAACTAGTGAGGCAACATCTCTTTCCACTCAACTAAGGACAAGAACAAATGCTAGAGCAAAATGAATTGTCCCAAATAAAGCTACAAGGCAATTGTCATCAGGAGAAGAATCTGGAAAATCTGTGCTTATCCCACTACAAATTAGAGTGTTTGCATTTAACATGCAACCTACCCTCCCAGCGATCAGTCTTATTCACAGCCATTTTGCCTCCTTTCTGTGCTTATGAATTTTTTTAACTTGAAATTCCCCTGACTTTGTGTTTCTTTCAGGACAACCAGCCAATATAAAGCCTAGATTTATATGTCCTGGCTCTGAGCTCACAGGTGTCTTGCTGGTGATAATCAGAAGTATTTATAACCTTCTCTGTCAAATGTGGCGCATTATTACCTGCAAACTGCCAGCTGCATTGTTTAAAGTTTCCAGATGGAGCCACGTTCAGCTGCTGTTAGGATAATTTCGTGGTACGTGATATCCCATCATTGTTCAGAAATTTTATCTCCAGGTGGCAATGTCTTTTTTATCCAAAGCCGTTCAAGGAAGCCAAGAAAGGCATCCAGAAAGTGGATTGCTATGGTGCTAAGGGATCAAGGGGTAGAGAAAATGCCACCCATTCCTTGGAAAGTAAAGGCCACATTTATCCAGAGTGCAGAATGAGAGGGGTCAAGGCTGAGTTTAAAACGCTGTCATATTGATCCTCACCACCATGCGTAAAACAGTCCTGGACACTATGGGTGGGCTCTCTTAGTTTCGGAAAATTTTTTCTTATTCACTTTTCTCATAGCAATGCTCATCCCATCAGAGGTAGCTTCCCTCAATACACTTGGCAATGTAGCCTCTCTCTTTAACACAGAATAGACAGCCCCAATTTAATGTTCAATTAAAAACACATTTCTAGTCCTGTGATCATGTTTTAATTAATTTTACTCTATTAAGACCTATAAAAATAAGGTACAGGAGGAAAGTATGGACAGCAGACCTATTTGGTGAGCTTCTGAAATATATATCAATAATGCATTCACGTGTTCATCAATAATATATTCAAATGTTCAGGGATTTGGTTCATTGATTTCTCATCTTGGAGTGTGATGAGAAATTCTTACATTTTCTTATTCTTTATAGAGTATCTAATTTCCAATGAATGTAGTACTTAAATTTTAAGACTTTGAAAGGTGGGAGCAAGCAGAGCTATAATTTAAATCCCTTTTCAAAAATGTGGTCACTGCAAAAGCTAAATTTCACATTAAGAACAGTATTCACGATCTACATGGAAGGGCATCTGCTGCCCCCATTGTCTGAGCCTCCTGCCCTGACTTCCTGCCCTAGACATAGATGAAGCAGCATCTATGACTAGCCTTGTGGAGATACCCACAGACAACTTTGTAGTGGCTTTCATGAATGCTTAGTGCCAAACTCATGCTCAAATTGTGAAAGTGTGCATTCACTGGAAAAGCAGATTATGGAAACAGATACCTGGGATTAAGTGGAACATTGGGGAGGCCCAATTGATCGGTAGTAAAAAGACAGGTGGTGAGACCTGGAATTATGCGGCCGGGAACTGACAGGAACAATCTGTTCAGCTGAGTGTCTCATACTCTTGGAATCTATTATACAGTCTGGTTATCCTCAGCTCTAGGCTTTTACTCTTCTTCTCTGAGAGTTGACCCATGTGTTCCTGTTGTCCCACACGATGTACTTACTTTCTGTTGTTGGGATAGCCTGAGTGAATCTAACCGAATAGCTGTGCTTAAACCCATGTAATGGAACCTACCATTGTTCTTTATTAACAATAAATCTGGTAGCACAATGTGGAAAATGATCTGCTGGGCGCAATAAAACCATAGCATTTTACACTACGTATTCACGTTTGCTTTTCAGCAGAGCTGGAATTTTCAGGCTGGGAAGGGTGAGAGTCGGTACTGCTTCCCAGATTCAGGTAAGAAGCCAAGGAGAATAGAGTCCTCTGCATGCTTGTTCCTTTCCTCTGTTTCCTTCTTCCTCACCTTCCTCCTTTCTGTCCTCTTGCCATCATTTCTTTCTCCTCTTCCCCCAATTTCTCTCTCTTCTCCCTCATTTCCTGACCCTGATCATATCTCTATTCTCCTTGGCTTCTTACCTGAATGATCAAATGTTGTGCACTTCAAGATACTATCCCTAACCGTAATTCCTCTAGAAAACAATAACGCAGAAAATAGTTAAAGCAAGATTGATTCGGTGAGGAGACAATGGTGGATGATAACAGGTAAATATCACCAAAGTGACATATATGTGTGTGTATGTGTGCATATGCATATATGTGTGTGTCTTGTGTACATACATATGAATGTTATAATGAAACCCATTATATTTTACTATATTTTCTAATTGAAAATACTTAGTCTTGTAAAAATAGTATAAAGGTGTTCCATTTCTCTTTTAATTTTTATTTTCGAAAGTATTTTACTAAAGAATATTTAAAACATACATCACTAGACAATAAAATCATGAACATTCATATCCAAAGCTACATTTAATAATTAACAACTTTGTCCTAGAGGGAGCTTCAAATATTTAGACTCAAAAATTCTTCGGGTAGCTGGAGAAATGGCTAAGTTGCTCTTCCAGAGGACCCGAGCTTGATTCCTATCACTTATATAGTGTTTCACAGCTGTCTGCACCGGCAGTTGCAGGAAAGTTCTTTACCCTTCAAGGGCACGTGATGTGTGGACATACACAGAGGCACAACTTCCATACACAATAAATAAAAACAAAGGTAAATTGCTTTAAACAATGTGTGAACTGCAGACACTCTGAGTTCCTCTCAGATGGTCCCCTCTCTTGTTCTCTGACCTTTGATCCCTCACCCTCCTTCTGCATGCCCTAGTCATCCTGCAGAAAGGCTGGGCTTGAAAATTCCATGAGACTTATCCTCATGCATTTTAGAAGTTAAGAGTATATTGTCATCTATTGTTTGCAGATATTGTCAATGAAGTTTTGATTTTGGTGTCATAACTTTTTCGTCATTTTATGGAATTATATGAGGACTTAAATGGGGTTAATTAAAATTTTCAGTTAGCATCAAAGTGATCGATGTCACTTTTACATATCCATACATTTATATCTTTAAATTTTGCTTATTTTAATCTCCACATCCTGCTCCATAGTCTTTTTCCTCCCAACCAACAAGTCTGTCCTCAAACTCAGAGAGATCTGCCTCTCAAGTGCTGGGATTAAAGGCGTGCGCCACCACCACCCGGCCCCCAGTCTGATTTCATGTCATAAATATTTAATTTCTCTCTTTTATTCTTCTCTTCCCATTTAGATCCTTGTATACTCTTCTTTGGTCCATTTTCTACCTTTATGTCTCTCTATATATATTATTTTAAGGATATTTTATATTCATAAATTAGCTTGTATATTTCCATGTTTTCTTCTTTTCAAATTATTCTCCAGAGCTAATTATTACATATTAATTATGAATATGGGGAAATTAGTTCATACTACCTTTGACATGTGTGCCTGACTTTTGGTAACATATTTGAAACCCTTGCAAACATTACAGTTACCTGCAAAGAAAATCAGTATATATCTAAGTGCTAGATGTGTATAAAAATTATCTGCAAAGAGAAAAACATTCTTAAAAAAAACCTAAGATATTTACCATACTCTACCATCTTTGTATTAAAATTATAGTGACAAGGTCAAAAATTATCTGTAACAAGAAAAAAAATCTTAACAATCATAAGATAGTTACTGTTTTCTAACATCTTTATATTAAAATTTTAGTGACAAGGTCAAAAACTCAACAGAGGCAAGTTATCTTGCAAGAACAGCTTATCACTGTAAGTTATATTAATTAATTTGGAGGCACATTAGTATGTAGCTCACACCTAATCTCTAATTTAGAACTCTGTGCAATTAAAACGAAATAATTCATAAGGTATCATTTAAAAATTTTATAAAGAAATAAATCTCTGTAAGGTTTTAAGTTCAGACTAATTAAAAATGGTTTATTCCATGCCTAGGCTAATCACTGAAACTTAGAATCTAAGGAGACATTATGGAGATAATAAGTTTATTGTAAGTCAGGGTAAATTGGTGGTAAATTCATTAAACATTTATTAGTCCAGTTGATATTGTGCTGGGCTACTGGCTGATCACTTGACAGGAATTGTGGAGGAACAAATTTCAGTTGAGGGATTCCCTCCATCAGATTGGAATGTGTGCATTTCTGTGGGGTGTTTATTGACAAAGGATGGGTGTGGAAGAGACCACCCACTGTGGGCAGCGCTGCCTCTGGGGATGTAGTCCTAGGTTTTATGAGAAAGCATGCTGAGCAAGCCAGGGAAAGTAACTAGCAGGCAGCACTCCTCCATGGGCTCTGTTCAGTTCATTCCTCCAGTTTTCTGCCTTGAGTTCCTGTGTAAATTTCCCTTCATAATGGACTACGATAGCGAATTGTAATAAACCCTTTTCCTCAAGGTTGCTTTTGACATTGATGTTTATCATAGCCACAGAGCAGCAAATTGGGTTATAAATATAATTGAAGTTACCATGTAAGTTCATCTCTGTCTCACTGATTTAATTAATCTTCGCTGTTGCTTATACAACTATCTGGGATTGGTTCATGTGTACTTTTATTTCTACGTTGGCTAGCCAGTATCCAT
>NC_022020.1:35941113-35951241 GCF_000317375.1 Microtus ochrogaster | reverse complement strand
CTTTTAATAATTAACAATTATTTATTTTCTTTAGCTTCAAAACTATTATCACCCCTGTTTTGGCAGCACACTAGGGGCTTGATCGCTGTGTTTCTGATTTCAGCATTGTTTCAGTTCATAAGATCAAATCTATGTGTACTCATAGAGTCGTCCTACGGGTTTGCTTTAGTGACACAACTAAACAGACAGGTTTAATTTCATCATAGTTTCTATTCAAACGAGAAGGGAATTGCTCTCTTTTAAATTAGGCTTACTTGATCTCAATAGTTAAACGAGGCGATACTGAGGCCAATTTGCCCCCCACCTGGAAAACACCTGACTAGAAAGCATCTGCTAAAGCCAGCATTGGAGAGTTCGCAGGAGCAGATTTTTCAGTTTTTTGGACTATTGTGAACCATGTATCTTCTACGCAAGGTAGAAATATTTACAACATAAAAATTGGCAAATTCTACAAAAAAAAAAAAAAATTCATGGTCACCCAAGACAACAGTTTCTCAGACCATCACAGAGCATATAGTCCTTTCCGTGCCTGTTTTCATTGGTATGACTGTTCATGAAATGAATGAATATTAGAACTAGCTTCTTAAAGATCAACAACTACCCTAAAACCTGAGCTATTACCTTCATAGTTCATAATATTCCCAGAGATCATCCTTTAAAGCCTCTAAATATTCCTACAATAGTAAAATGTACTTGAAATAAGGGCAGGAGAGATGGCCCAGCAGTGAAGAGCACTGGCTGCTCTTCCAGGAAACATTGGTTTGCTTCCCAATACCCACATGGCAGCTGAAAACTTCTGTAACTCCAATTCCAGGGGACCAGATACTTTTTCTTAAGCTCCTCTGGCATTGAATACATGTGGTACACAGACATATGCACATTTAAAACACCCATGCACATAAAATAAAAATAAGTAAAATCTCAATTAACGAAAGTAAACTTTTGTATTAATTAAATGGAACTGTCGTTTGGTATTTTTGACACACCCGGCTCCAACATGAAAGACAGGAGACACCAGTCACATAAGGACAGGACTCATGTAACCCTAAATCCCAACACTGTTGGTAATACATGCCATCAATGGTAATTTTTACTCTCCAAAGCCATAAATCTTGCGAATCACTCTGTTAGAGAAATAAAAGTGTTATTCCTCCACTTTCCATGCACAGGGGCAGTGGGGATGCCATGGTGCATGACCAACAAACATAAAAGAATGTAGAATTTCATATATTCAGTAAAGGAGGCAGAATGAGTTTGGTGGGAATATTCAAGACCACGGCCCCGCAGTCTAAGTAAAAGAAGACCACTGGGCTTGCTACTTTCAAGATTCCAAATTTTCATAAATCCAAATTTTCATAAAATCACAGAATGTCAGGAAAATACAAAGATAGTCACCGCCTTTGAATATCAGCATTCTCTAATTTAAAGAGAAAAAATAAAACTAGATGGAGACAAATGCATATGACTGGGAGGAAAGAAGGAAGAGGAAATAAAAGAAAAGGAAATCTAAAGGCCAGCATCCTAAGAACACAAATACAAATGTCCTCGATCAAATGCATGCAAAGTGAACTCATTTGTCTTTATGCTATGACTATGTTGTATCATTTATCATTTTGCAAACCCTAAACCATCCTTGGATCAATGGGATGCATCCTCCTCGACACAGAGAATAATCTTTGTAGGATCTTCTGGGTTCAGTTAGTTCATGTTTGATTGATTGAGGGCTTTTTTTTTTATTTGTTTTCCTCAAGAATATTGTCTTGTAGTTGTTTTCTCCTCTTTCCTCATCATCTTCTTTCTTTTCTACCTGTACATTTGTGTCTTCCTGTACTTTATATTACAGTAAAAACAGCATCATTGAATTTGCCTGGAGGAATTCTTTCTCATTCTAATTTAGTGACTTAAGAGACATACTTTTGGCTTTAATCTTTAGTAGGATTCAGCTATACAGGCACCTGGTCTTAGAGTGTTCTTTGATGGTGGGCTTTTTGTTGTTGTTAATAAAATTTTGTTCTTGCTATTAATCTTTTCAGACATTTCCCTTCATAATTCAATCTTGCAATGGTTCGTGTGTCCAGGATTTTATTTATTTTTCTAGGTTATCAAATTGGTTAACATATAATTACTTTAAATATTTCTAATGATCTTGTTATATTTCTGAGATGTCAATTATAATTTTTCACTTTTATCTCTAATTTTACCTACTTGAGTCTTTTTTTATCATTTCCTTGATTATCATCATTGAAGATTTGCTGCTTTTCTCATGGCTTCATTTTTTTTTCCTTTTTGAGGATATTATTAGCATTGACTCAAATATAAAATGAAAGGTAATCTTATTAGGAGAATTAGAATATAGAGATGCATGTATCTCATAATCTATCAGTCTTTGTCTTATAATAAGAATAGATACAATAAATTTGCTTTTCATCTTGTACTATTCTCAAAGTAAGTGTAGACTTGGTTTTCCAGCCTTCAGACACATTTGCCTGCAAAGATCAGACATTTTATGAGGACTTGAGTTGAACTCACATAGGAAAGAGTTAGAAAATAAAAGGTATAGAACAATGGTGTAACATATGGACTAGGATTTTAGCACTGCTCTGGGAAGATTAAGTTGGAACAACTGATTACCCAGCAATAAATTTTCTGTATGATACGTAGAAAACAATAGTTGAACTTACTGAACTTACTGATTGTATGCCCCATTTTACTAAGGATTTTGTAAGCAATTCAGTCATAAATTATCAGGCTGTATCTAGCATCCTCTAGAAAGTAGAAATCTTAAAAATCTATTAAAGAGAAAAAATATAAAAATCAATCACTGTCATTTTAGATATACTTGTTTGCTCAGGAATTTTTGAGTACCTGATTTTAAAATATATTTGCAAAAAATGGTTATAATAACGCTGTAGTTACATTTATTATATGAATACACTATTATGATACTATTATTTTATTACTACAAAATAGAAAGAAATAGCTAAATAGTGTTATGTCAAGTTATAAGTTCCTTTTCCATTTAGAACCATGACTACTAGGAGCAAACTATCAAATGCCTCCAGTAGGTCTCAGCCTGGACAGGAACATTATAAGACAAAATGGTGAAAATCATTGCTATTTTTTTTTCAAATATATTCTCTCTATTGACCTCAGTGCTATTAAAATTATTGAGAACACATGCATACCAGAATTGAATAATGGTTTTTATGCATCAATGAAAGTAAATATCAACAAACAAGTCAGGTTTTTCTGGTTGTTGTTGAATTAAAGTGGGAGGAAAATGATCACTCACACTGGGAAAATGAGAGACTATATTTTAAAGATATATTTAAAGATTCTAAAAGAAAATGAAATAGGAAACTGGGGACAAGAATATATTAAATTCCTTGCCAAACAATTTCCACAATTCTCTGAGCTTTTTCTCCTTTAAAGAATTCAGTTTCTGCTACTCAATAGCTTGATCACCTTTTCATAAGGTTTGAAAGTAAAACCTATAAGCTTACTAGTTCAAGGAACACAAAGAACTTTTTACAAGATCTGACTTCTTATCTTAGAACTGACCTTATTTCTTGGGAATTTTGTTTTTGAATCTGAATAATAACTCTTAAGGGGTTGTCAATCTTTGCAATGATAAATATAATTTTTAATTACTTTAGTAGAATTCTATGGGTTTGGTTTCATGTCCTTCACCCATGCTTGCATATGTTTGGAGTAAATTCAGAAGTAAACTGTCTTAAACAGCTCTTGACATGATCATTTCATATCAATAAAATTTTAATTGATCCCCCTAAGTAAAATATAATACACACAGTAGTCAGCTATACATGCTTTACTTTCCATTGTTTAATCTTTAAGTAGTCAGTGAAGGTCTGAAATTATTAAATGATTTTTAAAGAAATAAGCAGTCTGTCTTAAATGGCATATATATCTGACATAAGTAGGCTGGTGTAACCTCACTCCAGCTCAGTCCATGCCATTCTTTCCCACTGGCACAGAAGTTACAATTCTGACCTGCATAGCCATGTTTCACATACTGTGCCCTCCTTCATCGTGCTGTTCTCAGTTAACACTACACGTGTCCTGACTGAGCATTGCTTGTGTTGAAGCCACCCTTCTTTTACAACTTTTCCCATGATGAAACCTTTTATTTATACTTACTATTCTCTTACTGCACCTAACTATGAAGTTAATCTTTTTAATTGGATAAGCATTGAAAAATAAAATATATCGTTGAGTTTAAATTTATCCTCATTCAGTTATTTACTGTGATTCCTGCTGATATCTCTCCTGGCTATTATGGGGGGAGGATAATGTATCTCAACTGTGAGGCATTATTCTATGTTGGTAAATAGCCTTTCAATGGCTAAGATTCATGTAATTCCTTAATTATGACTTGTGTTGAATGTGTTTAAAGAGACAAATATATTTGTCTTGGCACTTATTTTAACAATATTCCCTTATTAGAGAGCCCTAATATTTTAATGGTTGTTCTCAGAACCAGAAAAAAAATGTTATGTAGGTCAGAAGCTAGTTCTGTCTCTCTTTTTTTGTTTTGTTGCTAGTTCTTCCTAGTGTGTCACACCCTATTTTTTAAATGTTCTACATAACTTCAAATATAGTTTAACCTGGTGTGATTCAAAATGAACTTAAATATTAATATATTAAGCTACTGAATTATAGAGATGAGCTTGAATAATGTTCTTGCTTCCTAAATTAATCTCAGTGAAGTCGAGAGAAATCACCAGAAATAAGATCTGTGGTTGGGATACAAGTGACCAACGCATGAAAATGTGATAAATTTGGATAAGCCTTTTATTCGGTCCATTGTCTGTTCTCCGCTTAGTTCTTTCTTCCCACTTTAGCATTGATTGATTTCAGTTCTTAGGAAAATAAACACAAAACACAAAGTGTTACAGAAATCCAATCCATAACTGGAGGTGGGGGATTTTCTCTCAGGAAGACATCAGCCACCCAACACATCCTAGGCTCAGAACTCTACAGTAGGTTCCTCTGCAGAGTATCATGGACCCACAGAATTCTGACCCAAGATATAATTTTAATCTTTTCACTTTGTATTCCATGCTCATTTTCTGGCTTTTTTTTTTCATACATTTAATTTTGTACTTGTTCTTCCTCTCCTCCCCTGAGTCCCTTGTGTCTTTTCTGCCCCTTATTCTGGTATCCTTATACAAAGGCCCTTCTTAATTATCAACATGACTTACAGAGTTAATAAGCCATAGGAAGAGTGAGAAAGCTTAGCCAATCCATAAATGTAGCACTTCATATTTTACTCGACAAACTCTTCTACATTTTATAATTCCCAAGTATTATCTTTTAAAGAGTAGACTCTTAATAAGGTCATTTGAAGATCTGAAGGATTCATGAAGGCCATGAATATTTTCTCTAATTCACCATGCACATCTTATTCACTTCTGTGATTTGATGTACCTCATAAAAATAAAAATATGACCCGACTTAAAATATGAATTGCAAACAATGTAAGAATAAAAGACAGCAATAAGCAAGTAATCGTAAATTTATATTGTAGGGTTTTGTTAAGCTACCATCTAAATGGTTTTTTACATTCTCAATCATTTAAATACAACAGTGCTAACGTGGACTGCAGATCCTAATACTCCAGTCTGATTCAGAGTATAAGCTCTTGCATAGCTACAAATGGGACATTGTGGTTCTAGAGAATAGACGGGGCCTGTCAATGCTAATCTTAAAAAACTGGGCACAAAGTCCTTACCTATGCAATGATCACATTCACCTGTAAGTCATTACACTGAAAAAAAAAAAAAAAGAAAGGAAAAAACACACCACCTTGAAATGTTCATCTTTTTACTGTGGAGCCATAGCCGCAGAATCTACCATTCTGTGGTTTGGGTGCAGTTTCTTTATTTCTGTCAACAGAAATGGAGAGTATTATCTTTTTTGTTTCTACTATGCTTTGGGTCCTTGGTGTGATTTGAATCCCAGGAGATAGATCAAGTGTCATCACTACAATGTTTTGTCTTGAATATTGTTAATTTTTCAAGACTTAAGGGAAATGTGTTCCTTTAAAAACAGCAAGACTAACCAATATAGAATTCAGTCTTATGCCATAATATTAATTTAGTAGCCCTTAAAGACAACCGCACTGCTTTGATTAAGGTGGCAGGGTGTTTTTAAAGTTAAAATTTTTCTAATTATATGCATGTAAGCAAAACTGTGGAGCAAGATTAGACTATTTTGCATGTCTCCTTAAATGTTCTCTCTTCTTTGCCTAGTTATTGTTCCTGGGAAACTGAGGTCTCCTCTGGAGTTCTTAGTATCGCTAATTACATAATTTGAAGAGGACTCAGGAAGGAGCTTGAAGTTTTATTAATGATTGAAAGTGAAAAAAAAAAAAAACAAAACAAAAAAACAGCACAAGCCATGGGTCTGATTTCAGGGACTACCTTATTTCAGACTTTTGTATCTCAGTGCAAAGAATTATACCAATTAGAAACGGAAGTAGACATGGCTCATTCAGAAAAGCACAGACAACCATGAGGCTGCCAGGTGTCGCTGGATCGGGGAAGATGGAAGACACCCACATCTGACCGGTGCCACTTGGTCTTGATGGGAAGAATACAACCGCAGGGGCGCCAGCTACCATTGTTGTGAGGGAATATGTGCTGGGGAAATGGGAGAAAGAGAGAGAGAGAGAGCGAAAGGAGGAGGGGCAGAGGGGTTCATGGGCTGTAGAGAGAGGCAGATCTCAAGAGTTAAAAGTGATGAAAAACAGACTGAAGTGGTTGGCCTGCTTGCCACACAGGGCCATAGTGATTTCTAGACCGAGCAGTTACTGGGGGCCGCATCTAGGTTTCTGGCCCTGCTGTAGCCATGGTTTATGTTGACAGCTGTGGCTCCTGTTACTATCAAAGGTGCCCCGGGTCTGGGTCACCACCTGTGATCATGTTGGCGTTCGAGGGCATTCCAATTTGAGTGTCCTGCACTGCCACTGGGGCCATGCTGTCGCTGAGGGCTGTGTCTAGGTCTGTGGCCCTGCTGTAGCTGAGGTCTGTGTTGATGTACATTGCCCATATTACTACAGGGACCCATGCAAACTGTATGTGTTGAAGTTGGATGGCTCTGTTGAGTTAACCCCACCCCTCACTGGCCCTGGGATAGGAATGACTCGAATGCTCCTAGCACAGGAGATTTGTGATCCCTCATAGAATATAAGAGCTGGCCATGAATTTTGGAAAGCTGACCCCATGCTTCATCACAGAGCTGGCTCTGCCCATTGACAGTTTTTATCTCTCCTCCAGTTGCATTTTCAATGACAAAGTACGATTTTTCTCTAATTTTTTATATTCCACTAACTATGAAGTAGCATCTCATTACAGTTTTAGTTTGCATTTTCCCAACGAACATGATCTATGGGAATTCTCATGTGCCGGAACTTAGCAGCTCAGTTACCACCCAGGCGCACAACCGGGGCTTTGAACTGTGGCACACAAGCACCTCCCCATCTATGACATAATGTAGCACTTGAAGATGCTAAGTAGGAGAATGCAACTTCCTGTCTTTGCTCATAAGAGACAATCTTTGTTTCCCTGCATGGCCTTCACAGGACTCAGGGCTAGGATATCCTTGCCTTCATCTTAATCTGTAAATGGAGCTACCAAGACTTTTATCAGCCAGCAAAGCAAGCCCAGGTTTCTGTTGGGTCCAGTGTCATGGCAGCCAGTAGAAAGCCAAGACCCATGGAAGACTTCCCTTTTTACTAAAAGGAGGTAAAATGTTTAGAATAAAAGGTCTTTTTACTAAATTGGACACATCACTGGAGTCACTAACAGCCAGTAGTGTGCTGACCAAACTGAGTCTAAAATGGAGATTACATTCCTCCAACAAGCCGTTGCCTACTGCTATATAGTGACAGCCCCTGACCTCTCCTGCAAGAGCTGCATGGCCCTGCTTCAGTCATTTGCCTTGCTCTATAGGCTTTTAAGAATAAAGTCTTCCTTTCTAGTTTATAAAGGAAAATAAGAACAATTAAAAAAGAGCTTCGTGGGCTGGAGAGATGCCTCAGAGGTTAAGAGCACTGACTGCTCTTCCAGAGGATCTGGGTTCAATTCCCAACACCCATATGGCAGCTCAAAACACTCTGTAACTCCAACATCTGACACACTCACACAGACATATATGCAAAACACATGAATGCACATAAAATAAAACAAAATAAAAATAAAAAAGAGCTCTGTTGTGTGCTGTATCCCCACTCCAATACACTGCTTTATTTCAACGCCTGCTTGTCTTCTAAGAATATTAAGGAAAATTGCTAAAATTTACCTTCACAGATTTTATCTTTACTCAAGTATTGATCAGAAATATTCAGAAAAAGTAAAATAATTGTTTGCTTCTTTGTTATTTCCTTTTACTATCCTGTTGTCAGTAACCCCTTTATCTGTCCAAGTGAGGGCTTGAAGAGTTACTGGGGTACGTATTTGGTTTAAGCACTGTTCTTTCTGCTCATGTTCTGGCCCATTTCTCTCCCCATCTATATGACTTTGATACTAGATATTGATACACATCTGTATTAAGGAACTGACACATTTATTTCTTCTTTTTTGTTTTGCTCAGGTGCCAGTTTGTGAGAATAAAGCTGAAAATGGAAAGGTTGCAGAATAGAAATGAAGGCTAAGAAGGGACAATGGGTAGAGAGACTGGGCAGAGACTTGAGAGAAAATTAACTACTTGTTTTCAGAAAATTTAAATATTATATACAAAGTTATTAAAAATACATAACATAACCATTATGATTTGAAAGTAAGTAAAATTCTGTAAATAAAATTATGCATAGATAATTTACATAGATAATTTTTAAGACTGATTCTATCATCTGCTATCCTGGATATATTTTTAAAAAGGTATAAGCCAGAAAATTAGAGGCAGAATAATATTTATAAAATTCCATCATCATATTCCTATGCATTTTAATAGTTAAAGCAGTTTTATGTTATATATTTGTAGATTATTATAATCATTTATTTTCTATTGAAAATGAGCCAATATTTCAAGGCCTTTTGAATATTAACAAGTGGGTATGTGTTAAATATTATATTTAAGAAAAGATAAAATTAAAACATGATTTTTATCCAACTCTATTATTGACATATAATTAAAAAAATAGAACTTAAAATATTTGTCTCTGTGTGTCATATATTTTATTCATTTAGAGATCTTTCTGTCACCTTCCATGTATGTACAACATATCTTTATATCCTGCAACATTTTTCTGTCTTCACTTTCAGCCTAAGCAGTTTGTTTTCCTTTCCTCAACCCCATTGCTCTGTTGTGTTTTCCCCAAGTCAGAGCCTCTGTGATGGATTCTCCTCTCTAGTTAACTATTCTCCTGTCATAGTTGAAAATAATCAATATTACTGGTTTGCTTGCTAATCTGCTTGAATAATATCTTACTATTTTCTTATTTTTGTTAGATCATGTTCAAAGTTATACATATAAAACTTTGAAAATGCCCCCTCCAATGCAGATGTTGTGGAATTAGAAGCCATGTGCCATTAACAGTGGTTGCATGAAATTCACAAAACCATTATAACAAATATGGGACTTGAAAGGGTAAAGTGATGCTGGATTGGGAAGGATGCTTCCACACAAGGAACTGCAATCCTATATGACAGGAAATACCATCTACTGAGGTTGTTTTCATTTTCACTTTAAATCTATGAAATTTAGCATCTTCAACTTGCATCAACCAGAAAAACTACAAAAGTCAATCCCCATGAAACCAAGCTTTGTTCTCCAAGGCCAGTGAGGGATCAGCGTCTGTGTGGTGGGGCTGACATAAAGAGATGAGGGACAGACACAGGCCTGACAAATGGGCTGCTGCACGGAATCTGTTTTGGTCCTTCCTAGTTAAGTAGATGTAGAGGATCTGAAACCTAAAATGTTATCTCATGTTGTTTGTATTGATTATCTGATGGGAAAGGAATCTTCAAGTGTAGATACCTAAGGATTTTCCTAAAACACCTCCTAGTTATTAAATTAAAAGAAAGTTTATCCACCTATTTTGATACAGAAGTTAAAGGGATCAGTAAGAAGAAGATGAACAAGTAGTCCTGGTGTGTCACTGCACAG
>NC_022020.1:35919567-35940482 GCF_000317375.1 Microtus ochrogaster | reverse complement strand
ATGTTTTCTATGGTATTGATTTGCGTCCTTTTTGCTTTTCTTTCCTTTCTACTCATTTTGTTCGTTATACCCCTCCTATTTCTGCTATTTCCACCACCCTTGTCCCTTTCTTCTTCCTCTTTCTTTTTCTTTTTTTTTCTTCTTGTTCTCCCTTTCCCTTCTCTTTCTCAAGCTTCTTAAGGCAGAAATATAATCATTGATCTGACAACCTTTTCTCATCTGACCTTCAAACTTTTCCTCGAAGAAGCACTTTCTCCCTATATAGTACACTTAGATGTGTTGTGGCTCCATTATAGGGAGCCTCTCCAATGATAGATAATATTGTTTCTCCTAACGTTATTTTTTACTCTTGCTTAAAAGTTTTACTTGATTTCTAAATTTTAGGGGTTTTCCCCCATATTCTAGTTCATACTCTAATTACATTTGAGCCAGAAAGTAATTTGCCTGATTGCAATGTTTTGCAGTTTTTTTAGGTTGATTTATTGTACTAAATATCTTATCATTTGTCATTTTCTAAGAGTTTGTGTAGGAAATTATACAAAAAGTACTCATTTATATTTGTTGTTTTCAATAAACTTTTGAGATATATTTGTTTTATGTATTTTATTAGTTTCTTCTATTTATTGTTATATATTTTAAAAATAAATATGTGTTAAATTCATTCATTAAATGAACATCAGTTCATTTATGACTAAAGTAAAGTTATGTAAAAACATAACACAATTATCTTTGTAAATTCCTAGGAGAAAAAATAATCAATGGTTTGCCCTATCAGTATAAGTTTATCAGGAAAGAAAACTATATCCTCAAAATGTTAGCATTTCTTTGTAGCTCCTCCATTTGTATTTTCTTTTCTTTTCTTTATTTTATTGAGCTACACATTTTCTCTGTTCACTTCCCTTTCTCTTCCCTCCCCTTCAACCCTCTCCCATGGTCCCCATGCTCCCAATTTACTTGGAAGATCTTGTCCTTTTCTACTTCCCATGTAGATTAGGTCCATGTATGTTTCTCTTAGGGTCCTCTCTGCTGTCTAAGTCCTCTGGGATTGTGAATTGTAGGCTGGTTTTCTTTGCTTTATGTCTAAAAGCCACTTGTGAGTGAATACGTATGATATTTGTCCTTCAGGGTTCGGGTTACCTGACTGAGTATGATGTTTTCTAGATCCATCCATTTGCTTGCAAATTTCAATATGTTGTTATTTTTTCTGCTGTGTAGTACTCTATTGTGGAAATGTACCACATTTTCCTCATCCATTCTTCGGTGGAGGGGCATTTAGGTTGTTTCCAGGTCCTGGCTATGACAAACAATGCTGCTATGAACATAGTTGAACACATGTCCTTGTGGTATGATTGAGCTTCCTTTGAGTACATACACAAATGTATTGCAAGATCTTGTGGAAGTTTGTTTGCTAATTTTCTGAGAAGCATTCTCAATGACACATCACTATTTTTCTCTATTTTTATATATTCCAGTAACTGTGAATCCACATCTCATGACAGTTTTAATTTGCATTTTTCTAGTGAATATGATCTATGAGAATTTTCCTGAGCTTGTTGCCCATAGTAGGATGTTGACACAAACATTGTCTGTTCATTGCGATTGTATTTCTTACTAATATTTGGTTCCATTCTAGAGACAAATTAATTGTGTAGTATATATCTTTCAAATATTTACTTAGTGTATTGCTATACCATTCATTTTAGTTTTTTTAAAATATCTCTTTAAATTGGTTTCTATTTCGATGTGTCAAGTCAGCTTTGGCTTTCTAGTGCTCCGTGATTGTGATTTCTGGAATATTCTCTGTTTCTGAAGGTCAGAAAGAGATCTTCTGTTTCTTTGACAAGGGTCATGCTTGTGAGATTGCATTTAGTCTGTGCTGAGTTTTTTTATCTACTCTGTGTATGGTTTCACACCATTGTTAAGATTTTCTATCACCTATTGTTTGCAATACTAGTTTTCTCAATCATGTTAGTGATTCATTTGAAATCCAATAGGTCATACAAACACATGTCCTTCATTTCAAAATATCTTTCCTCTGCAGTCTTCCCTCCATGTTCAAATGTTAGTGTGTTTCCTCCAAGCTGGTTGTTTTTACCTTTTAGTTATTTGGGCTATCATAAAACTTTTAGTTATTTGGGCTATCATAAAGCTTTTAGTTATTTGGGCTATCATAAAGCGTCTGCATTTCTATTTTGAGCCTTAGAATCATTTTGTTGATACTATAAAAGTACCAAATGTCCTCTGTGATTTTTAGTAAAATTATTATGAATATATCAAGTTGAAGACAATGGCTAGTTTAGCAGATTATAGATGGACATATTTTATTTATTTATCTTACTGTGTTTTCAAGTGAAAGGTTAAAGTATTTTTTCTCTACCCGATTTGGGTTGTCACAGTCCACAGTATGTGAAAAGCGATGCTAAAAGATGTAGTGATGCTCGTGTGACTGTTACCAAGACAAAGAAGTCCAAAGAGTTCTCAGGGGACCCTGAGACTGCCTATAAGATGCATGACCACATTCAGAACATCATACTGAGCATTCTTTTTCTCCCAATCTTAAGGAAAAGAGGATAGATGCAATTCCAACTGTAGGCTATTTTATTTGTGTTGTTTATTGTACTATTTCTTTGTTTACTTATTTTATGTATCTATGTGTGTGCCTGAGTATGCATATGTCTAACAGGTTCTTGGAGATACCCGTAAAGGACAAAGAGAGCAGTTTCCCTGGAGGGGTACAGGTGGTTGGGAAATGCCCAATAGTGGTGCTGGGAACAAAGCTTGGGTCTGCTGCAAGAGCACTGAGCAATCTTAGTCACTGCTCCAATCAACATTTCAATTCCTGGCAACTGTGAAGATGTTTCCTTTAATCTGGCAAGACCTGTTTTGCAGATGTGAACCAACCAAGGCTCTTGAGATAACAAAACTGCCTGGATTACCGGGCAGATTAAGGAGATATAACTGTTTCCTTACAAGAGGAAGCAGAAGGAATAATTCAATCTAGCATGGGAATACATGAGGATAGAATTAAGGTTGGAAGGATATGATTTGAAAATGGGGCAAATTACCAGAGACCAAATATTTCAGAAGTGACTAGAAGTTAAATGAGACATGGATGGCAAAGCTCTAGTAATAGATATATATGATCCTATCATGGTACAGGCATACATAAACACTGCTGACAATAGCCCAGATCACATGACTTCATGTGAAAATGAGTGCAGGGTATTTATTCTAAAGAGGCTTCTAATCAAATATTATCTTTTTATTTTATCTAAATTCTCATCATTTTTATTGAAGTCTCAGGATAAGAACAATATCAAGACAACAACTTTAATCTTTGTTTATATTTCATTCCTATGTCTAGCAGATGTAAAATACTCATTCTTTAGTTCCTTAGGTGATTATGTTTGTAGATTTTAATGTTGTTTTTATTTCTGACCATGGTCTAACTCAAGGCCTTAAGAAAGATCTGCAACTTAGGCCGGGCTGGTTGTATTTTTATCTCTTTCCTTACTACGAGTCATGCTAGGCTTTATCGATTTTATGCATCATTTCAATCAACTAACTTTTTAGTTTGATGTTGTCCTCTGATGTCCATATGTACTATTACACAAATGTTGCCAACACATTCTTTCATAGACAATTATCCTTACTTTAATTTGCTCTTTTCCCCAGGAATTCAGCAGTAACACAGAACATAAATCATATAAATCTTTCCTTTATTTATCAGCATTTTCTATAATCATATACATGCTTCTTCACTTTTATCATGCCGTATCCTGTTGAAGCCTTCTCTAAAGAGCTTATTGATGTAAAATTGGAAGCTCCACACATCATCGTTATCTTTTCTTCTTGATTTAGTTTTGGTTATCAATTCCATTACTAGTTAAAATAATAGTTTTTTCTCATTAATAGGCATCCAAAGTTATAAAATTCTCTCACTACTTTTGGTGCATATACAACATTTATCTACCATTTTATTTTATTCTTTAATTTCTTTATTCTCATTTCAATATGCAGCAGAATTTGAAGATTTTTCTGTTTTATTAATTTTTTTCCACATAACATATTTTTATCTTGTTTTCTCCTTCCCCAATTCCTCATAGGTTCTCTTCATCTTTCTACCCACCCAACGTTATGTTCTATTTCTCTCTCTTAAAATAAAAGAAACAAAAACACAAAAATCAAAAAAGTAGGCAAATGACCAACTAGAATAAAAGGAAATCAAAGCTAAATAAATCAAAAAGTTTACAAAATACCATTGTTGTTGGCCAACCTCTCCTGTGCATAGTCAGCCCTTAAATGTGGTTGATATACTTAGTAACATGCCATTGAGGAAAACTGATTTTCCCTTTACTTATGAGATATCAATTCTGGACAAATTTTTGTTAAAGGTAGAACCCTGTGTTCTCTTCCTGGTTTATGTTGCAATAACTGGCTGACAATTGCAATCCAGTCAGAGCATTCTCTGGGTGAAACCCCTCCAATAGATTTAAGTATTTTCAGAGGCATGGTGAATCTTTTAACACACATCCGCTTCTGCTCCTGGAGTTTCTTACTTCTGCTGTATACCCCAGCACCCTGCTCTTGGCCTTTTTGGACAAGCACTGCCCTGGCACATCTGCAGTGTGCCCCATGTATTCGATTCATTCTCTGCTTTCCTCCTACACCTGGATGAATGGAAGTGCAATTTTATTATTAACAGGGAGATCTAATTAACTTAATTACAGAAAATTAGAATTTGGACAAAAGTGCACATACATTTGCTTTGTGAGCGCTTCTCAAAGGGTAAATATTTTCATCTACCAACAGCGTGTTAAACATTTCATCCAATATTTTCCTGCATATCTTCAGAAGTTATAAAGGATGCATTTTCAAAATGAAACAAATTAACTTGTCACATTCTCTCAAAGTTATCTATTCGCGGGCCTGCTTAAAAAACATTCGTATGTCTCACCACACGCTATTCAGCTGGAATTCTCAGATGCCACCTCAGTGCTTGTGTACTGACTTAACCAAAGCCTCCTGGAAATAAAGCTCACTTTTCCTAATGGCTGAAGACTTGAGACAAACACAGTCTTCTTCAAAGTTGTATCCTAAAACTTCTGATTATACACAGACAAAATAAACCCAAAGATTGGAAAAGAACTGTTTCATAAGATTATGTACATAGAGAGCTCAGAATAATGTAAGGTTTAGAAAAATGAGAGAAACATTTCAAAAAGTATTTGTGTCTGCAGTCAAATGCTCTACCACTGAGTTATACCCCCAGTATTTGTGTCTGAATAGAGCTCACAGGTTTACTAAATAAATAAATAAACAACTAAATAAATAAATAATAGGGTTACTGCAAGCACAAAAGGCAAAATTAAATACGTAGATGCAGAAACACTGATATGCATTCAGAGATCTGCCTACAGTTTATTTTATTGGTATGAATGTAAGTGTTTACATGCAATGGAGGGATAACGGGACTCTGGGCAAATGAGAAAGCAGTGATGTACATATACATATATGTATAGATACATAGATAGATACATATGTATATATACATGAAAGTAGGATTCTTTTGGGGAAAAGAAATCAGCAAGATACAGTGAGGAAAATGGGGTTGACAAATATTAGCAAAATAATATAATATGTATGTATATAAATGTCAAACTGAAATTATTCTGTGTGCTAAAAAATATATTTCAGTCAAAAAAGGTAGGATTTGCCCAGTGATTAATCAATGGAAATTCTATTAAAAGTGTTAACATGGAATGAATCTGGATTTTCTGATTTTAGCACACACATTTTAGTCACATTTACTAGAACAGGCAGTGAGAAATCAAACCTGAAATTTGAAATATTGGTGAGAAAAAAATGCTGTAAAGTATTTCAAATTCCTCTATAAAAACATTGGTATAAAATCATAAGCATCCCTTTACTGCTTTGTGGTGGTGGCGGAAACAATGTGGGGTAAGAATTAAAACTACAGATGGTGGAGTTATGGCGTCCAAATCTCGAGATCAATTCCCAGGTTTGTGCTCTTGGATAAGCTTCTATCCTGAGAGGGGATGGGAGAATCAAATAACACCTCCAAAGCCCTCCAAACATTGTCTCCTTCCAAGTGACACAAAGTGTAAGACATTTTCTCTTTGTTTCCCATACTCACTTGTGACCCCGTTAAGTATTATTGCCTCGGTCCCTTTTCTTCTCCTGCCCCCTCCTTCTCGTTCTCATCCTCCTCCACCTCTTCTTCTTCATTCCCCTCACCCTTGACATTCCCCTCCTTCTCTTCCATCCTGTTGCTCTTTTGATGAAGAAAGCAAAAGCTCAGATGAGGAATCAGATGGCCCTGACTTTCTGCTACTGTGACAGGCTCAGAGAAAGATTATTTTGCAAAGTGAACTAGACATGCTGGGTACAGATGATCATGCACTCCGGTGGGGCATCACAAACTCTACATTTGACAAATGAAATTTCATATGCACTGGAGATTTACAAGGGAAATGCTGCTGAGATTTACAGATGTTTGAGGCCTAAAAATGAAACTCTTTTTTTTTTCTCTTTAGAAGTATCTAATAAAAGGAAATTCTTCTACGCCTAAATCAAATGCCAGCCATTTAACCTGAGTCTGTTGAGTTAATGTGGTCTGTCAGCTCAGAAGAATCTGCACAATTTTTGACACCTAAGAACAAAATATTTTAACTTTGGGTAAGTACAGTTGCATTAGTGAAGAGAGTTTTATGATCTAAAGCATTAGGCTGGTCAGTAGGTTTTAGGAATCATAATTTACTGGTTCACGGAAAATAACTTTTAAAGAATACCACCTACTAGAGTTTATGGGGAGAAATAACAGACCTGGAAATCAATTCTCGAATATACAGTAAGGGTGTAAATTACCATCATGAGGTTTCCTGTATTTAATTTTAAACATGTCCCTTCCAGACACCCAGGGAAAGCAACACAGTTAAAAAGGAACTGAGAACAACTTCAGCTTTCCATTCCTGTCTGCGGGTTGTGAGGGGCACAGTAGTCCATGGTCTATTTCAGAGCCCAAATCCTTAGTACCACAATGACTTTTTCATATATGTCTTCTGAACACCATTTTATGTAAATGATAGTGTTCAACGTTTTAATTGTTGACCTTTTAATTATGACCACTAGGGCTGCTTGGAAGGAATGTTCACAAGTGACAACTTTTTTTTTTCTGAGATATTAAAGAACAGAAACCTAAAACGTATGGAAATTAATATGCACTAACACTGGAATGTGCTGTTCTGATTTGGAAAGAAAATAGAATATAATGGAACAGTCAACAGTTTCCCTACCTTGTTCATTCCTTCTCTGAGCGGTAACGAAAGTATCAAGTGGTGAATGAATACTTCTAGAACATTTTTACCGCTATAAATACACTTTCAGCTACTTAGTATAGTTTGCTTGACTGTTTCAAAGGATTATGTAAACTCTAGGATTGTGGCTATGTCTTTCCATTATGAGCTTTTTAAGAATGTAAGCACTCTGAGAACTGTTCAAATTAATATATTGATTTAATTAGTTTGTTCTTTTATTTAATTATTATATGAGTTAATTCATTGATGGTTAACAAAAATATATGAATTACCTATGAGAGATCAATAATGGTAGTGTTATGTTTAAAACTATGGTGATCTGGAGGATGAGGATGCCAGAGGACCAGGAGGCAGGAGGATGATACAACATAGGATTTATCAACCGTCCCTGGCAAAGGCTGCTCTTACATTTCCATGTATTTTATATAGAAATCCATTTCTGATTCTCTGTATCATTGTTCTATTTTCTTTTTCTCTTTAGTGCAGCACAATTTTAATTATCTATCTTTAAACATAATTGGCATGTATAAATTATTATTCCTATCTTATTTTAATATGTTCTTGACTAATTGGGAATGTTTATACTTCCATATTATTTTTAGAACTAATCTGTTAATTTTTAAAGTTGAGTACTAGAACATTTACTGAGGTAGCATAAACTTTCATCTATTAAAATATCACATCTTTTCTTTAATTTAAAAAGGTTTTATGTACATATCAATGTTATTTTATGCTTTTTTAATGAAATATATTTCTAAAGAACTGTTAATCTATTTTTTCTATTGAACTTCAAATTGTAGTTTCTTTCATTGTCTGAAGAGCAATGATATAATGAATATAATTTTAATATGGTTTTTTTGTTTTGTTTTGTTTTGATTTTCGAGACTGGGTTTCTCTGTAGCTTTGGTTCCTGTCCTGGAACTAGCTCTTGTATACCAGGCTGGCCTCGAACTCCCAGAGATCCACCTGCCTCTGCCTCCTGAGTGCTGGGATTAAAGGCGTGAGCCACCACCGCCCGGCTTTAATTTTAATATGTTTTAAAAGTTTTATTCAAAATAAGCCTTAGAAGCAAGAAAACTAATATTTTCTTACTCTATCAGATAAGTAGAATTTGATTAAAATACACAGACAAAATGGAGAACATTTGGATTGCTGAAACTAGCTCACTATGATATTAATCATAGTACCTTCATTCGAAATACTTATTTTGATATCAGTAGTGATGCCATGCTTAGGTATATGGCCTTCCAAAATGTGGTCATATTGTACTTAATATATGACTAATATATTTTATATGTAGGATGGTATTAAACCTAAGAGCAAACTGCCTGAGTTAAAATAATTGAGGAAGTAATGGAATAATTGGAAATTTTCTGATGTGGATAAGGAGAGTATTTAGACGCCCAGGTGTTCTGGGACTTGCTGAAGAGGTGTGCTGCACTGGCATCTTTAAGGCCTGCAAGTGTGATAGCCAACCACCGGGAAATGCAACACACCACAGATGATCTCACCATGCAACTATGCAGGAGTTGCTCTGCATTTTGCAAAACGAAATCTCATTTGTCTTACCCAATCTTGGTTTCTTAACTAATAAATATACAAATAAATTGTAAGTATTATCTTCATGCTTGCTCTATTGGAAAGCAGCAACTGTCAATAAAATGACATTTAAGAATTATTTTACTACCTCCATGTATAATCACTAAAATAATCAGTGCAATTTTTTCAGAAGTGTAGAAAGTTCCCGTAGCCAATTTTCTTTTCTTGTTTTTTATGAAATATATTCATTTATTTTACATGTAGACTAACGTTTCAACTCTACTCCCATTCCCCTCCCCAACCTTTCCTTTGCAAGCCTCTTCCCAATCCACTACATCTCGGTTTCTGTTCAGTCCTCCCATGGGTGTCAACAAAGAACAGCATATCAATGTGAGGTAGGACTAAATTCCTCCTCTTTGTAGTAAGGCTTAGTAAAATAGCCCACTATGAGGAAGGTCTGGCCATGGGGAAGGCCTGGACACAGGGAGGATAATGAAGTAGGTGTGGTTGGGATGCAAAGTGGGTCTTGGGAGGCAGAATCCAGTGAGTAGCAGCAGTCCAGTTGGTTGACTGGTTTCTATCTTGCTTGCTGGTTGGTTCCAGAGCAGTGGAATTCCACCAGAGTTGGGATCAGGGTCCAGCTGCCAAGCTGGTATAGAGATGGGAGGGGGAGGGGCAGGGGATGAGCCCTCGGTCTTAGGGTCTGGAGATTGAAGGAACTCAGCTGGGAGGCCAGTCACTCCTCTGTTCTTTTTACTAGTGTGGGTTGTACCTGTGACAATAGAGTCTGCTAAAGTTGTGGGGAAGAGCTGGTCACAGAAAGGATGATAAGGTGGGTGGGATTGGGTGGCAGAGCAGATCTCAGGGGAACAGAATCCAATGGGTAACAGGAATGGCAGTCCAGCTGGCAGGCATGGCTGTCACTGTCACCTGCTTGTCTGCTCTTAGTCAATTTTCTTGAGGTTGAGATTTTCATGTGTGTGTGTTTGTGTGTGTGTGTGTGTGTATGTGTGTGTGTATGTGTGTATGTGTGTGGTGTGGTGTAGTGTTGTAGTATTGTTGCGTATTCACATGTGTGTGCAAACAGTTACATGAACCTATGAACAAACATAGTTGAGGAGAACAGAAGGTGTCCTCTATTAATCTCTAACTTATTCCTGTAAAACAGTGGCTCTCAACCTTCCTAAAGCTGCAGCCCTTTAATACAGTTCCTCATGTTGTAGTGAGCTCCAGGCATAAAATTATTTTTTGCTGCTACTTCATAACTGTAATTTTGCTATTTATTTGAATAATAATGTAAATATAAGGTATGCATATGTAAATATCTGATATGTGACTTTGTGAACCCCAAAGGGGTTGTGATCTCCAAGTTGAGAACAACTTCTTTATAACACAAACTCTCACTGAACCCAGACCTAGGATTTTGGACAGTTTCAGTAATTCCCCTAAGCCCCAGGGTTATAGATGGACACACAGTCACGCACAGCCTTGTACGTGGCTGCTGAGGTCTGAACTCAAACCCTTATGCACGTGCAGCCCTGCTCTTCCCACTAAGTCATATCCCAGGCTCCATCATTATTATTTTGAAAAGTCATTCTGCAGCAATATTCTATAGACAATATGGACAAGTTATAGTTTACATGGTCTGGATAATTTTCAGATTTGTGTGGATGGGTTTCTTAGTTAGGTTTACAAATTTTAAGAGCTTAAGAATGAGTTAATATTTGGAAATCAGAGTAATCAAATTGACTTATTCAACTAATCCTTTTTAATAAACAAAATGTCCTTGGCTTTATTGTTTCGTGTTTTTCTGTATGGCTGCTGATATCAACACTGGCCTTGAGCTTATTTTTTATGGATGATTTTTTGGTGGCAATAGTCTTGGGAAATAAAGATGATATAAAGAGCAATGTGAAGTAATTCACAAAACAAGGGAAGAAATGCAGGGCAGGAAGTGAACGATGATCAGGGAGCATCTATTCCACATCTAATAACTGCATCATCTGAAAATACATAAATATAAATAGATAGCATCATGTAGTGCTGTTTCTCTTTTCAAAAAAGACAGCCAGCATCCTCAGCTAACGCTTGTAAGTCACAAGACTAACGAAGGAGAGACGAGAGAATCAAGACCATGTGTTTCCACTTTAGCAATCTCTAATAGAGGTATACGTTTGTTGCAGATCATTTTGGAAATGTTCTGGAGATCCTCAAGACACATTTTTGGGTATCAAGAGTTTTGGAAATCACTGTTGAGTTTAACCATTTAACCCCCAGGCTGGGGCCTGTGATTCAGTTGATACTTCTAACACTTAAGACCCACAGTACAAGTGTATTCAGTGTGACTTTTGGAATCCTCTTAGTGATTATCATAGAAAATAACCTGTCTTTATCTTTATAAACCCCAATTTTAACTCTGCTTTGCATATAAAAGACATGGCAAAAAAGTTTTATTTCTTTTGGGGGTAAGATTTAATATATGTTAAATTTTCCAGACATACAACCTCTGTAAAAATCAGGAAATACTGTAACCTGTTTTGTTTGGAATGCTCCCAAGAACTAGCATGATTTTACAGATCTTTTTGCTCATGCCGTGGCAGCTCATGTTATTTAAGTTCCCAGAATCACTTAATTACCTTTATCAGTCTCTTGTACTCATGGGCCCTTTTGGTGCTCTTATTAAAATGTTAAGTAGGAAAAAGCCTAAATATCTTTGCATTATTTTCTTTCTCTTAAATAAAACTAAATGCATTACAAAATGTTCACCAGCATCCAATTATGTTATTGCATCGACTAATATATTTACTCCTGTATATTTTAATTACTAAAATCATATATTTTATCTATTAAATTTATTTGAAAATTTAAAATTAGTATGTGGTATGGGTAAAGATGTTATGAAATTTGTTTATTGATATACATATACATTATGAAATGATCTCGATATTGTAGCTAATTAACTTTTTTATCACTTTTATATTTGCCATTTGTGTGTTTAGGGATATTTAAAACCTATCCTCCTGGTAAGTTTTCAGCGTTTCTAGAGTACTTACAATTATTAACACCATGCACACATATGATCACCAGAACATATTCAAGTATCGTTACTAAAAACATCATACCCCTGACTGATAACCACTCCACTTTCTCATCCCCTGGTTCTGAAACCCACAATTCTATTTTCTAGCCTATACTATTGTATCGGATTCTATATATAGTTGATATTATGTCAGTTTTCTCTGTCTGTGTCTTACTTTCTTGGGTTACCATGTCTTCCAGCTCAATCGATGCTGTAGCTAATTGTAGGATCACCTTTTTGTGTTTTAAAGCTTTTATCCATAAAAGAACTTATATTATTTCTATAATATAAACTTTATCATGCTACAATAAAGGTGGGAATGCTGTGGTTACCTTGAGAAAGTGACATTATTTCCTTGAAATGTATAGCTAACAGGGGAGTGGATCAATCATATTGTAGTTCTATTTTTCATATTTTGAGAAATCTCTGTATTGTTTTCATAACAATGCTGCTAATGTGTTTTCCATTCGATATACAGTGGCTCTCTTTTCTCTCCCTTCCAAGACATAGTGTCTTCCTTGTCATGTTAGCAGGTCATTCTGACACATGAGAAATGACATCAACGATTTAATGTGCATCTCAATAATGGTGACAAAATATAAGTTCCTTGTTTCATTCTCAAATTATTCTTTTGAGAAGTCTCTGTTTAGTTTCAACTGACCTAGTACAATGCAGATATTGACTAGTTGTTAAATAAACCATTTGTAAATATTTTCTTATCATTTTGAAGTTGTTTGTTTGTTTGTTTTTTTAAGAAAAGTGTCCCAAGTAGCCCAGACTGGCCTACTAGCTGTGGCTGGACTGTAAATCCTAGCCTAGCTGTTTCTTCTCCAAAATGCTAGGGTTATAGGTATTCAACAACATTCCGGGATGTATTTCCCCATCATGCTAATATTTCACTCTGTGTTGCTCTACTTTATGATAAAATGCCATTTGCTTGGTGTTGCTTTTGATGGCTGCATCCTTGATGTCAGGATCAAATAAATAATCATTGCCAAGCCATGGTGGGAAATTTTTCTCTTGCTTCTGAGCATTCTTTAGTACTTTTTAGTTTTCTGTTCTTTCTTCAACTATTTTGAGTTGATTTTCACTTATAACATGATACTGGGAATCATATTCATTTTCTGTATGGATGTCTAGTTTATTGGGGTTTTTATTTAAAAAACACCATTTCTTCATTATTCTAGACACTGTTGTGAACAACATATTTTGACACTATTATTTTCTCAATCTAATGAGCATGGGACTAATTCCAGTTGCTTATGTCTTTTAAAATATCTTTTAACACTGGATGGTGATGGCACAGACCTTTAATCCCAGCATTTGGGAGGAAGAGGCAGGCAGTTCTTTATGAGTTTGAGGTCAACCTGGTCTACAGAGTGAGTTCAAAGGCAATAAGAGCTACACAGAGAAACCTTATCTCAAAAGATGAAAAAAAAAACCACATAAGTATCTTTTAGAGTACTTTATAATTTTATTATGAAATATAATTCATTGATCCTTTTTTTAAAATTATGAATTAAATTTTCTTAAATATTTTAATTCATCTATTGTATTATTATGTGCCTTTGTCTTTCAGTATGTTAATTTGATATACAACAAGGACTAATTTTTATATGTCCAAGCAGTCTTTGATCTAAAATTCCATTTAATCATTGTGCACCTTCCTTCTACCATGCTGTTGAGCACAGTTGGCCAGGATGCCTGTCCATGGCAACCAGTTATTGCCTTGGAGTTATCTCTTCTCTGTGTTGTCTTTACCTTGGTTTGTAAATAGGGTGAAGCTGGAAAGATAAAATAAGATCGATGACAACCATCTTTTGTCATGTTAGAAGAGCTTATGTAGTGTTAATGTTTAATGTGTGGTAAACTAAGTCACAAAATCTCAGTTATGATTTCTTAGAATATTATGATTTGTTTTATTTTGTTAGTTTGTTTTCTCTATTGTGTCAGACTTTCTATTAGTAATTTATGAGTATGAATAGATATCCACTTTTTGCAATTTGTTCATTTCTTAAGATTCTTCCATTTGTTGGTACATGACAGTCCATAGCTCTCCTGTTAATCACTTTATGTATCTGACACCCATTAGGCTACCTTCTCTTTCACTTTTGATGGTTGCTAGAACTGTTTTTAGTTATCTATTTACTTATGTGCTGTGTGTATGTATATGCATGGGTTGCATGTGCCAAGCCATGCAAATAAAGGTCAAGGGATCATTTGCAGAAATCAGTTCTTCTCTTCCTCCCTGTGTTGACCTAAGCTCAGATCAACAGGCTTAGCAGTCTGGGCCTTTGCTCACTGTGACATCTCACTGGTCTCATCTTGTCAAGTTTATATTGAATAGTGAGATCACTCTTGTTTGTATCGTTGCAGTGACGATGTCCCCATTTCTCAAGTTTAGGTTTTACAAATTCATTGATGAGCTATGCAGAACAATGGAGGTGAAGCTGAGAGGCACTTCTGTCTCGTGGGTCATGGTAGTTTCTACAACCAAAAAGCCATCCTGTTGTGTCTGTGTGACTCTTTTACAATTGTTAGGTGGCTATCAATGATCTTTTCTTTTTGAGTCCTCTTGTTTTGCTTTGTTTTTGTCCCTTAGTTTATCTCAGGTCTTGCAGATGTTATTCTATCAAAAAAATCTTCCTTTAATATCATTGCATGCTTTATCACTTCCTAGTCTTTAATTCTAAATTTATATATATTCTTCTAAAACACATCTTTTCTAGGTCTTTGACTTGAACATTAATTTTAACTTATTTTTTCTTTTCTAAATATAACAATATCCAGAAATTTCACAAAGTTGCTTTTATCTCTTCCATTTTCTGTATATTTTATCTAGATATCAATTGATTATTAGTTAAAGGTCCTTTTGTGTATTAACTAGTCATTTTTCAGTTGTGTTTTTTACA
Source organism: Microtus ochrogaster (assembly GCF_000317375.1). NCBI lineage: Eukaryota > Metazoa > Chordata > Mammalia > Rodentia > Cricetidae > Microtus > Microtus ochrogaster. The sequence goes on along the minus strand of NC_022020.1, from coordinate 35,925,615 downwards.
AACATCTTCTATTCTAATATCTTGACCAAAACACTAAGTTTTCTAGGTCTGTGCTATGAATGCTTACCAAAGGTCTTTCTAGGATGAGGGTGGTCAAGTATTATTACAGTATGTCCTGTTTTTCTCTGGTATAAATTATTCCACTCTAATAAATCAAGGAAACAATAATGGTTGAAAATAGTTGAAAAGAGGTAGAGAGTTCTTCAACCTTAGTAAGTCTCTATACTGTGGAATGTTTTTAAAACATGGGTAGTTACAAGAATACAGATGATAGCGAAATAAATAGGAAACAACATGCTTGTTTTTTTCTATTTAAAGGTGTGTTATTCAATTACAAGTTTAGATAATTGGATTAGCAATGTTTTGTGTAAGAAACAGCTCTAGCTAGCTATTGGTCCTCAAATCAATTATGAGTGACCTCAGCATACTCTAGAATCAAGATACCATCAAGCCATCCTTTCTCAAAGTAATGAATTGCACCTTTGACAGTTATTGTGCATGCCATGGTATTCTATTGAAGCATGCAATAGCACAGGAACATGAAAATATTTTACAAATAAATCCTGATCTATTTCACAAAGTGAGAATACCCACATGCCTAACTACTAACATTACTGGCCCCAAAGAAGCCTTTTGCAAAATTATGTACATTTGTAACCTATAATAGTAAACACTAATTTGTTTCCTATCAACAAGGTTTAAGGCGTTAAGTTCACAGAAATGGAAATTTCATATGGATTTTTCTATTTAGGGACTTGTCAATACACCATACTGCATGATTTAAATAGAGTGTAATATTACACATTAAAAAGGCAATGTCCCTATGTGTGTGGCTGAACTCATTGGTGGTACAGGTGAGACTGTACAGTGATGTGATGTGCTTTAGGGACTTTTGAATTATTCTCTGATATTCCATTTCAATTCTTATTCTAATAATAATTTATAACAGTTTCTAATTTTATATGCACTCTGCTTACAACAGAGATAAGTCTCAGCTTGGTACAGTTAAGTGCTTGGTATCTAATATGAATTTTCTTCCCTAATAACAAGTGAAAATTTGGCATTAAACTAGTTTCAGATGACAAATCTCGAAAGCTAAAATTTAATTACATTTTTTCCTTTGATTGATTTGCCATTATATTTACCTCCTATTTATGAAAATGCTTGTTGTAAATCATTTTGTGAATCTCATAAATTGTCATACAGTTGGTATTTATATATAGTGAGCCTTTTATTGACAGTTCACTACTCTGAAGTTTAGGAAATTTGGATTGATAAACCTACTGACACAAGAAAGGACAGTAATACAGAATAATTACCTCTAGACAACCCAGAGAATGGGCAGAAAGCACATGAAAAGTTTGGACTTGGGAGGACCAAATACATTCACAGGATGGTTGGGACTATGGACTGATAGAGTTTTTTTTTGAGAGAGCTTTATTACCTCTGTCTAATCAGTGAAGTAAAATTTCCTGGAAGAAATGGATTTCAAGATTGCTCTGAAGGATCTTGTTTTCCATGATGGAAAGTTCTGGAAAGATTTGCAAGCAGGATCTCACCTGTTCATTATTTCTGCCATCAGAAATATTTAACTAGGTTGTATTTCCAGTACCATATATAAAACTGCCTCATATTTTAAATCAACATGCAGTACATTTTATTGAGCATATCTGACAAGTATGTAGAAAAATATTGGATTCATTTCTACAAGGAACACATAGCTCTGTTTTCCCCAATCTCCACCATAACTGGAGCAAAGGCGTAGGGCTGTGACTAGGGGGATGTGTTAACTGTCTGAATTTATAAGTAAATTCCTCTTCGAATGAAATTCACCGGTACATCTGTTATGTATTTAGAGTTGGAAACAGTGCAGTTTAGTGCGAGTCAAGCAGGTGTGTGTTTTCCTCTCCTGTGAGATCAAGAGACCCCATAAAATGAAAAGGCCATGACTATCCACAGCTCACAACAACGGATCAAGAAGAGGTACACCCTGCCCCCATGTTAGCCTCTGGGGAATTCAAGAGTGTGCTGATGAACTCGGACCAAGAATGCATGACTTGGCAATGATTTTCTACCCCGCCCCCTTGAGTATTTGGTATGAATGAAGCCACAGTCATGACAGTGATTTCAGATTTACCTGATGAAGATGGAGCACAGACAAATGACACCCACACTACGGCATTGTGCGCATATTTGTGTGTCCCTTTGTGTCCCTCACAGGTGTGTGGCCCTGACTCAGTTTTGGTTGATAGAATAGTGGTTTGGTTTCCAACAAATATTTTTATTTCTTGCCACTTCCATCCATCTTTCTGTTCTTAAAAAAAAAAAAACCACATAGGACAGTTTTATAAATACTTAAGATTGTTTTTCTTTTTCCCTCATCTCCTGGTTCTGTCTGTTGAGTCTTTAACTCAAGCAAATGCTTGTGCAGTTAGTTAAATTAGCAAATCAGTGTGATCCTGATTACCCCCAAGAGAATCAGATTTTGACAATCTCGAAAATAGGAGTGGGTATTTCTTGCGAAGTTCAAAAATTCATGTTGCTTTTCTTTCTGTATTTCCTTTTTAGTATTTTCATCCTAGAATTAGAATTTTCCAGAAACAAACATAGGCAAGAAAAAAAGTTCATGTTTATATTCAGAAGTATACATGCACATGCAAAATTTGTCTCAAAATAGAGAAGAGAAAAATAGTCTCCCCACATTATCCCTTGTTCTGGCTTAATATATGTCAACCTGACACAACCTACAGACATTTGGGAAGAGGGAATCTCAAATGAAAAGATACCTCCATGAGACTCTAGTACACCCCATTCTGTAGTTCCTTTTCTTAATTAGTTATTAATGTGGGAGAGTCCAGCTATCTGTGGGTGATGCTGTTCCTGGTCTGCTGGTCCTGGGTACTATAGGAATGTGCATTAAGCAAACATGAAAGGAATAGCCCTGCTCCACGGCCTCTTCATCAATTCCTGCCTCAAGGTCCCTCCCTACCCTGCTTGATTTCCTGCCCTATCTACCTTACATGATGAACTGTGACGTGGAGGTGTAAGTGAAATAAAACTCCTTTTTACCAAGTTCACGGCAATAGAAACCCTAAGTAAGACACACCTCCCCTGCATCAAAATGGCCCAAGGGACTACCAAAGAATAACCACTAAGGGGCCTTTTCAGAGAAAAAGTAAATGTCAGCTCTATTTTGCCTTTGCATCTCTTTTCCTTATTTGAATTCTCTGTGTTGTTATCTGTTAGATCAATCCTTTGCATGAAACTGTCTTGCTTTTGCTTATAAAGAAAAACTGCTTGTTTAAAATACTGTACTAGATGGCAGCTGTTAGCTACAGAACTGCTTTGTGACCTCGTAAGTGCTAAACTCAATTGTTAAAATGATGATAGAAAGTGATAGAATTGACTGCTCCGCTGCTTGCCGTCCGCAGGAGCTGCAGCTGCTGTCTCCCACTGCAGATGTGCAAGATGCTCAGCACACTGTGTGCATTTACCTGACACTCGCTCTCAATTGCTTAGGCTTCTTCTACCCAGTTCTGGAGTCTGATCTCCAGAGTCAGCATAGAATTCAGCACCTTTTACTGCACTAACTTCCAGAGAGCTTTCCAGATCTCTATATAAAGGAATTCTGAAAGCCATGATATATGCAGCCACACTCACAACAATCTTGGGCATCACAGGGCAAAGTCACTTGGAAATCAGAGAGAAATGAGACGAAGTTTTGATTTTTGGAGACAATTCATAGAAATAAGTAGTATATTCTACTTGAATCCTTGGCAGTCACCATCCTGTTCTCAGGGCTTTTATCTTAAAGACCTGATATAAAGCAGAGAAATCAGGACTCTCTGGTGGCTCCAGGGCATGGAGTCAAGGAGATAGCAGAAGCTACCAACTCTACACTTCTTATCAGAATTTCACACACACAAATGGACTATTGACTCACTGCTAGAACTAAATCATGAGACTGAAGCTAGGATGCTGTCTAGTTGCTGCTCACCCTACTGAGAGCTTAAGCAAAATGAATTTAATAATAAAACTATTTCACATGTGATTCTGATTTTAATCATTGCAGAAACATGCATTGTCCATCAAGAACAGTGCTTTTTTTTTTCTAAATTGATATACACTTTGCCCTGCCCCCTTGGAGATGAATAACTAAGGAGTAGAGGGAAAGCCAAGAAATATAAAAGTTGTGGAGATTGAGGATAGTATGTTTCTCAATTTTAAGTTGAGCGTTTCAGTTTAAATAATGTTTTTAAATCTTTGTTTTTAACTGAGGTCTTGTTATGTGGCCCAACCTAGTCTTGACTCTTGAGGTCAACTGTTCCTCTGCTTCATCTACCTTAGTACCAAGGCAAATCACATGTGCCCCTCAGTGTAAAATGAATTTAAATGCCAAATAATTGAAACATCAAAGACTAGTAGCTTTATGTGAGTTTAAAGACACATTTGTTATAATCTCTTAATGTTACATTATGGTCTTAAGTTGAGACAACTTAACTCTAAAGAATGCCTTCCTTTATCTATGTATATCTATGAAGACTAAAAATGGAACAAAGAGGGGTTTAGACACAGAGATACAGAAATAGAGGACAGAATCAGAATAAAAGGAATTGGGCAATGCTAGACTTTTGATCAAACAGACAAACTATCAGGATTTAGATAGGGAAAGACAGCAGGGATGTTAGAATATAGTATACCTTAAACCAGTTTTCAGGTATTGAAGTTAGCTCCTAAGAAAGTGCTCAGAGAATATGCCTAAAGACAGAAGACAAAGCAGCCTTTTCAAACCTTCCTGGATACCATTAACATAAAGCACCAGCACTTTGAAAGAAAAATACCATGTAAGTTCTAAATAAATAAAACTTTGGCAATGTGTTTAAACAGTGTTGAAAACCGAGGCGTTCCAGGATGCTGAGTAGTATTAAATCAATAAAGTGACGTTTCTCCATATAAATACATTCTATTCACATCGCTCATTACCCATACTTCACAATGATATTCTGATTAATAGTGCATGGAGTAGATCTCCCAGATGCCAGCCAGATGTTCAAAAAAAAAGTTAATGTTGTTTGACTTAAGGAAAAAAGTATAAATCATATCTATTCTGACATGCATAATGGAGCAAAGGGGAAAAATCCCACGAGAAATCCCTACTTATTTCATAATTCTATTTAAATTAAGGAGAGAGAAAATAGAGTGTAACTTTGGTACCCTACAGAAAACAGTGAAAAGAAAAAGATCACTGAAGTGAAGCTGATAAAATTAGTGGTGAAATAGACTGAAGTGAATAAACATTAATAATAAAGCACGCTCACTGCAATTTAACACCAGAACAATTTTCATCATTAATTTGCTATAACCTAGGAGCATGGAGAGAGCTGTAAAAGAATAACTTGGCAGTTAGGAATAATAGGAGGAAAGGGTTAATCCCCAGTGAACAAAACTATAGGCCCAGATAGGGAAAGAGGTTTTGTATATTTTGACTTATTAGCATTTGTACATATCTTCAGATGTTAAATATGGAGATAAAGAATATATCTATATAAACTATATATGTATATATAAATTATATGATTTATACATAATTATATAAATTGTATACATATATATAGTTTTGTTTCCTTTCATCTGGTTTAAAAGTTCAAGAAACCATGTTGTTGGTATTCTACATCTCTCTGTCTCAGTAGGCTTGTTTGACACTCTTCACTTCTTATGGTTATAAAGTTATGAGATATGTAGATAACACATGCCCATACCTTTTCACAGTAGTGAAAAGAAGAGCTAAGACAACACCAGGTTACCCTGCAAGAAAACAGAAAGGAACACCAGGGGTGAATTTGTATATTTGTGAAAACTGGCCATCAAGAACAAAGAAGTCTCATTAATAGTGTTTCCCTATATCTATGATGAAAATATTATTCCCACTACACCCAACTTCAAGTTGCCAGAATATTGTTAATATGAAGCAGAAAAGAAATGTGCAAGAATGCCCTCTTGCTGGTACTGGCTGTAACAGATCAGAAAGAAAGAAAGGAAGAAAGAAAG
>NC_022020.1:35913889-35919467 GCF_000317375.1 Microtus ochrogaster | reverse complement strand
AAAGAAAGAAAGAAAGAAAGAAAGAAAGAAAGAAAGAAAGAAAGAAAGAAAGAAAGAAAAGACCTCATCTGCTTTCAGAATAGAGTTTGGAGTATGTACTGAAGGGCAAAGGCTGCTTCCAACCGAGGTTGCAATTAGGAGGACAATTAGGTAGTCAGAATGGACACACATTAAGTTGTGTTAAGTTTAGTCAATGAGATAACTGAATACTGTCCAGTTTTACTATAGTGATGAGAAAATCATTCGCAGTCCACTAAAGCAAAATGAGGCTCAACGGGTAAAAGAACTTCCCAATCAAATCCGGTAATGTGAGCTCTGTGCTTGTGATCTACAGTTGAGGGAGAGAAATAACTGCACACTATCCTCTGACCTCAACACCGATACCTTGGCACATGTGTGCCCACATGTACACATGTCAGTCACTTCACAGTCACACACTCGTGTGCACACACACACACAACACAATAATAATAATAAGTACAATAATAAATACATTTGAAGGGCTTAATAAAGGGAAATCTTACCAACTAACCCCAAAGGTGGTTATTACTAGATTTGTATCTAGATTGACCAGATTCTACTTTCTATCATTACAAACCTGAACCTTCTTTTTTTCTGGTACTTTCTTTTTCAAACTTGTAAACAATACTATAAGGTCTTTCAATTTTTCTACAATTATATTGCAAATAGAGATCACTGAAAGAATTTGAAAAATAAGGTAGCTCTTTCTGTTATGCTATTTTATGTCACCTGAGTGTATTTGCTGTGAGTGTAATAGTGTGAAAATATAAAAAAAATGCACGCTATCCTTTTTTTCCTGAAATTAAGGTCAGGTTTAGTGGTACACATCTGTTATTGCATATCTCAAAAGATGGTGGTAAAAGACAATGAGTTTGAGCCCAGGGCTGTGTTACATGGCGAGATCCTGTTTAGAAAACTTAATGTGTAATATGAATAGATATGATGTATACTATCAAGAACTAGAGCAGGTGTATGAAAAGGGTCACCCTTTCAGATATGTAGCAGTTTTCATTAAACTTGACAAAACTGTCTATTGAGTATAAACTTGGTTGTCAATTTGATTTAGAATTACCATGGAAACAAACTCTAGACTAGGATAACAAATGTGAAAAACCCATCCTAAATGGGCAACCACATCCCAAGAACTGAGACCTTGATTGAACGAAAAGGAGAACGTGAGCTGAGTTCCAGAACTCATCTATCTTTGCTTCATGCTTGGTGATACAGTGTGATCAGTTCGTTACATCCCACTATCTGTGCTACGACTTTCCTTTCATGATGGACTACACTCTTTGCCTATGAGTCCCTTCCTTGGGTTGTTGGGGTTTTGTTGTTGTTGTTGTTGTTTGTTTTGTTTGTTTTTTTTGAGACAGGGTTTCTTTGCATTGCTTTGTAGCCTGTCCTGGAACTCACACTGTAGACCAGGCTGGCCTTGTCTTGAACTCACAGAGATCCACCTGCCTCTGCATCCCAAGTGCTGAGATTAAAAGCATGCAACTTTAATACCTGGCTCCTTAGGTTGTTCCGTCAGGCCTTTTGTCACTAATATGATGAGCTGTCCAGTGTTTTCAAATGATACTCTTCTCATCTCATGATGCCCAGTTGCTCAACACATGGACCATAAGTTGAGGTACAAAATGAAAGTAGTTTTTAGTGTTCTCAAGTATTTTTTTAAAAATAATATAACTGTCTATTTATATTCTTTAATTCTTATCAAAAATAAACTTCTCTACATTCTATGCAACTTCTAAATTAGATGTTTTAATCCCTGAAAAGTAGATATGGCTTCACAATTTGATATTTTTTTGACGAATGTGTCTTTTACCTTGAAGTTAGAGTTACTAAGTAGAGGGAGCGAAAACAAGTGGAAAACCTGGTGTAGTCATCATTTTGCTCTGAATTTAACTTCCCCTGCATGAACTTCTTGGGCTATGAGCCCCTTTTATTCCTTGAGATTTATAACATTTCATAACACCGTATGAATTACAAATCAAGATGTACTGTAGAGACAGCAGAGTATTGATTTCCTAAGACCATAAGCATCAATCTTGCTCACAATGACTTTCAGAAATAACCTGATTCTTTTTCTTTCAGCCTGCTTAAAAGTGAATGAACTCGTGTCGTGTCCTGTCTTTGCAACTGTCTGTGTTTTCCTTCACAGTGCACCAGTGTTTCCTGCTTTAACACCTCGCCACATGATGCCCTTATGAAGATATGTCTTTGACTGTCTGGTGTTCTTGTTACCTTGTGATCTGGTACATTCGTCCAGTGCATTTTGCAATGCATACATATGTCTAGGATCCATACACTTGACATAAAAAAAATGCTTCTGCCTCTTACTTTTGTGATAATAAACTAATTTGCAACAATAAATGATGAAAATACAGATCAACCGTGAGAGCTAGGATGCTTGCTTCTCAGTTCCACTTGGGAACACTTTCTTTATCTAGAGTAATACTTATTGAGTAGATTGGTATAAAAGATAAAAGTAAAAGATACATTAGCATATCAGGCATCAGAGGATAGCCCTGCAGAAACCCACACCAAGATTTTGTTCTCTGGATCATTACAATTCTCTATTTTTCATGTAGTTCAGAACCACATATATGAGACTGTATCTTTACACAGGTACCCTGATGGGTCTCCTGACCTCTTTGTTCAGTTCTCCTAAATACCTCATGTGCTCAGGTTTCAGATGAGCCAATCTAGTGTATCTTAGTTTGGAAAGCATAAATACTAATGCATTTAAAACCCTCAAACTTGTCCTTCTGATTGCTTTCCTCTTACATACCCCCCCCCGTCCGTTAACTTTGGTAATGTGAATGGAAAGTTTCAGAATTTTCGTGTCACAAAGTGATGGTGCTTTGTCAAAGTGTGGACAAAAGAAATGGCGGACAACCTGTCACTTGTTATTATCTTCTGAGGGGGAAAATCTATACACAGGTACACGTCTTCTAATTAAAGGAGGTGCACACCATAGATGTTTCAGATGCTTAAGGACACTGTCTTTAAGAACTGATTTTGTTTCCGGTTTATATAATAGAATTAAGGATACCCCTGGATACTAGGGGCATTTTAAAGGAAGACCATATTCTTCACATTTTGTTTGGGATCTGTTCAATAGCTATTTGTGAGCTATGCAAGATTGCCTGGGTACAATGTATAAAGTCTTACAAGATCTTTGATTTGTTATTTGAATTTAATTTCTCTAGTTTCTTCTTCCTAAATTATCGCTATTGAAAAGAGCCTCTTGCAAGGATAATGTGAATGTTTAATGAGATAATGTACACAAACTTGTTGAAAAATGTTTCAAGAGCATACAAATTCTCAAAATCTCCAGGTGATGACAGCATTAGCAATGATGACTGATGCCTTACCTGCTAGGATATAGTATGTGTGCAGAAACTGTCAGAGCTTCCCCATGTAGTAGTGATCACATTTGTCAAAATGTTCCTGTGTTGACTAGTCTCATGCCCACTTGAAACACACTAGAATCATTTTAGAAGAAGCAACCTCGTTTGAGAACATGCCTTTATTAGATTGGCCTGTGGGCAAATCTGTGCTACATTTTCTTTGTTGATGGTAGATGGGAGAGGACCTAGCTCACTGTGTGCTGTCCCTCCCGGGTTGGTGATCCTGAATACTATAGGAAACTAGGCTGAATAAGCAGTGGGAGCAAGTCAGGAAACAGTGTTACTCTATGTCTTTGACTTCAGTTTCTGCCTCCAGGTTTCTGTCTTGAGATCCTACCTTGATGCCCTTCATGATGGGCTACAACCAGGACATTGTAAGCTGAAATAAACACTTTTCTCCCAAGGTGCCTATGTCATGGCGTTTTATCACAGCAATAGAAACCCTAAGGCAGTTTTCACGATTTTACCTCTTCTAACATAAACAGAGTTCAAATATGCTAACATTCAAAGCAACTGAGTGCTTATATGGATGGGTGCGTCTCCTACCTTAAAAACTAAAGCGGTAGACAACTCTGTAAGCAATTTTGTAAAATTGCTTCATGTTTTTGAAAGCATGGCTAGCCCACTTTAGATAACACATCTTTCCCCAAACTTTTATGCACAGAAACTCCAAATGCAGGGCTTGAAGAGCGTACCTCAAAAGCAGCTATGTCCACTCATTTTTCTCATGCTTTTGCCCCCTGGAAACCTAGTCCTGACCCACTGAGAAGCTTAATGAAGCAGTCAAAATTGTTACTCAAACGAAGCAAGAGACTAAATTCATGGTCCCCAAAGGAAACGAAAGTTTTGAAAAGGTTACAGGTGAATTATTTCTCTCTCTAGTGTTCCAAGTTTCTGAAAACATATTTATCATTTTCAAAAGCAGCAGCAGCCTTGGCCAGAACCTTACTCGTATCCCCAGGGAGTTAGATGACCATATGCAAACATTTCAAGCCAGACCAACAACTGCGCATTCCTTCTCCAAGACCCAAATGATATCCCAGGAGACAGAACTCCCGGATTTGCAAAACACGCGTTATTATCCTAAAGAAAGGAGCAAATAATGAAGCTATTTTTTCCTATTACAGTGCTTCCTGCTCAAAGCGACACCTTCAAGGTTGTTAGCCTTAAAAACGCACTCGCCTACATAATGGTCTCCTTGGTCTTAGTATCCTGATGCTAGGCAATGTGTTTTATTTTAAAACTATTCCTGTCATGAAAGAGAAATAGCAAAAATTCCCAGTAGAAACGCACCAGATCAGGTCAAGTAAATCCTCCTGGGCCCTTACTGAGTGTGTACACTCTATCAAGATACACACATTGTAAAGGAAAACTGCTCTGACCTCCAGCCCCAGGCTGCCCTATCTGGTGAGAGATGGAGGACTTGATTTAGAGACTCCTAAAAATATATAAGCTCATTTCTTGAAAACAGATCAACCACTTCTCAGTATTTTCATCTTAATCATTATTTATATTTTGATTTTCTTCTGTGTTTACACACATTTTTCATTTTTCTAGCCAGTGTATTAAATTACTACCTTTCCTTAGTGATTGTCATTTGGTATAATTTTTTTTTCAATTGAAGTAAATTATCATTTTTTTTTTACTTTTCTTCCCTTTCTTTCTTTTCTTCTCCTTGTTTCTGTTTTATTCCTCTCTTCTTTTCTCAAAGTATTTAAGCCACATGAGATCAGGAGGTGTGGTCTGGCTGTTTTCTTGCTCTATCTCAGCATTTGAAAGAATGAACGTCTAGTAAATGTTGAGTACCTGTAAGTCACCTGGCATTGCTTGAATTGTTTTATATACCCTTCTAAATACAACCTCCCAGATTTAATTCTATCTCTTTACAGAACATTCAAATCTGCAAAAGAATATAAAAGAAAATCAAAGACACAAATATTTTTATAAAATAGAAGGCTTTTACCGTAATGCATAAAACCAGTGTCACAGAGCTGAAAGGAAGTTACATTCAAGTTCACAGATGAAGTCAATTTAAAACTATTAAAAATAAGGTCCTGAGTTCAATTCCCAGCAACCACATGGTGGCTCACAACCATCTGTAATGAGGTCTGGTGCCCTCTTCTGGCCTTCAGGCACATACACAG
>NC_022020.1:35859689-35913789 GCF_000317375.1 Microtus ochrogaster | reverse complement strand
GCTCTGTAGACCAGGCTGGTCTCGAACTCACAGAGATCCGCCTGCCTCTGCCTCCCGAGTGCTGGGATTAAAGGCGTGCGCCACCAACGCCAGGCTAGTACCACATACTTTAACGTATTTGCAGAGAGATTTCAGAGGAGAAAATAATGATAGAAGTATTTGTAAACACGTAGAAATCTAAAATTTTTCAGTCTTGGTTACTTGATAATGTCTGTTATGTCCCAAGTGATTTGGAGCAGAATCCGAAGCAAATAGTCTCAGTTTTCTAGATCTAGTACTTCAAAGCCACTATCTGTTGTACTGCTGATATATCAGTAGACATTTACTAAGCATTCACTCTGGTACCCTCTGTGCTAGGGTTTGGAGCTGCAGAACCAATACCTGCAGTCCACTTATACAATAGACAAATGTCCACAATAGAGATGCCAACTGCTATGAAAAGGACTCAAATCTTTAAAATCTAGAAGGGCAGCAACTGACTGTGCACTTCAGAAAAGATACCATGCACACACACATTAACTTATTGATGAGTAGACCCAGCATTATACATTAGAAACTGTAATATCTTATGAGATCTGTCATTATGAAATTATGGAAGAGAAATTATGCAAAAAGGCATCCCAGCAAGAACTTGAGAATTGACATTATCGTCATACTAAATAATAATATGGTGGAGCCAATAAACAGATGAAAAGGTCTCTTAGTTCACATTGAAAACTTTAGGCATAATGGCTAACCTGACAGATCAAAAATTAATTTGATCATAAGGTAAAGATGGAATGGGGAGAAGATGTGGTGAGGACAGAACATATCACGGACAGAAGAAGCAAGCTTGAGAATACCCGGAAGACATGGCATGTCATTAGAAAGGAAGGAAGGGGTTTATAAACCTGAAGCATATCAGACATTTGAGATAATCATGAAAGCTAAGCAGGGGCTTGTGAAGGCACACACATTAAGGGTGGGACAGCATATTAGATTTTCAAGGAAAGGTGAACATGCAACCCCTGAAACAAAGAATGCCTGTAGTGAACACTCAAGAACATCGTATGTTTACCTAGCAAGATGCAATCAGACCAGTGGACTGCAGTTCAGCAGTTGACATGAAAGCACAAAAGGGCCACGAAATATAACTAACTTTTACCTGTTGGACGTATCTAAAAATATTATCTCTCTGTAGAACTTTATTGTGTATTTAACCCGAATATTCATGGCATATTAAAATCATATTTACTTTTTTCCGTATATATTGCTAATATGAATGCGTTTTTATTTTAAAATACAGGCTTTTGAAAGACAGGGAGGAATTGCTAGCATTAGACCAACATGCCCAAATGTTTTGGCTAGTTTAATGTTGACTTGACACAAGCAAAAGTCATCTGAGAGGAAAGAACCCGAATTGGAAAAATGCCTTCGTAAGATTAGGCTATAGGCAAACCTGTAGGGCATTTTTAATTAGTGATTGAAGGGAGAGGGGCCCAACCTGTTGTGGGTGGTACCATTCCTGGGATGGTGGTCCTAGATTCTAAAAGAAGGCAGGCTGAGCAAGTTAGAGGAAGCAAGCAAGTAAAAAGCACTTTTCCATGATTTCTGTATCAGCTCTTGCCTCCAGGTTCCTGCCCTGTCTTGACTTCCTTCAGCGATGAACAGTAATTTAGAAATTTAAGCCCAATAAAACCTTTCACCCCCAAGTTTCTTTGGTCATGGCATTTCATCACAACAATAGTAACCCAGTAACCTTAACTAAAACATCAATTGATATTTACAAATGTATTGGTATGGCCTATATGGAGAGCCCAATCCTAAAAGAATATTCTTGACTTTCTTTGAAATTTTTTACTTGCTGATGTTTCTTAAAATATTACAAAACCTTTGAGAAAAATATAAATATTCTAGCTATGTAAATATTTATGTTTATAAGAAGACAAATATGAAAAATATGAAAGCAACTCACTTGATAATTTCCTAAGCAATACAAATAAATATAAATAAATAATATATTCTTCCTAATTTATGAAATATGTATACACTTATAGCAGTAGTTTTCCATAAGTGGGCTAAATTAAAACAAGGAGGAATATGCAAAGATACATAATTTGGTTTATTTTATTTTTAAATACATAGTAAACTGTGTCCTTAATTCATAAGTTTCATTCAGAAAGACTTAATTCACCATTTATAACTCCTCTAGGTGATGCTAGTGTACATAAAACTTAAGAAATCTAGCTTTTTAAAAATATTACTATGGCCAGGTGGTGGTGGTGCATGCCTTTAATCCCAGCACTAGGGAGACAGAGATAGGAGGATCTCTGTGAGTTTGAGGCCAGCATGGTCTACAAGAGCTAGTTCTAGGATAGGTTCCAAAGCTACAGAGAAACGTTGTCTCGCTAAAACAAAAAAACTAAAAAAAAAATAAAAAAGGAAAAGAAAGAAGGAAGGAAGGAAGGAAGAAAGGAAGGAAGGAAAGAAAGAAAGAAAGAAAGAAAGAAAGAAAGAAAGAAAGAAAGAAAGAAAGAAAGAAAGAAAGAAAGACTTCTAGGACCAGGCATGATAGCCCATCCTTTTAATCCCAACATTTAGGAGGTAGAAACCAATGAGTTCAAGTCTAGACTAGTTTACTTATCAAGTTATAGGACAGTCAGCGTTACATAGAGAAACCTTGTTTCAAAATCAATCAATCAATCAATCAATCAATCAATCAATAAAATGTTACAGGGTTAGAATGGGAAAATTATATATATATTCCCGTTTCTCTTTTTAATAATTATTATGTATACAAACATATAAATTAAAAATGTTGCCTCCATTTATTTATGACTGACCATTTAGTATTGGATAACCTAACAGGGAGCTCATTCTTGGGAACACTAACTCTCCCTCTCTCGGAAGCCATTTGTTGCCTCTAACTTATCATCTAGGTATCAGACCCAGTGAGACTTCCCCATCCATATTGGCATGTCACATGTTGTCATTGTATGCATCTTTTTCAAGCAGTCATATTGTTGAGATTTCATGAGTACATTTTTCTGTCACATATAGAAGAAACACTTTCATGTTAGACATTGTGTTCCTCTGGTTCTTTGGGTCTTTTTGCCATCTTTCCCATGTTGTTGCCCAAACCTTACAGGCAGGGTTTGGTCTTAAATGTATTTACTGGGACTGGGAAGCCCATTATCAGTTGTTCTCTTCATTTTGACCAGTTGTGGCTTTCTGTAAAAGTATCCATCTGCTGCAAACAAAACAAAAAAAAAGTTTCTTTGATGAGGGATGGGAGCTACTGTGGATATCGGGATTAGTACTTAGAATGTAGTTAGAAATTATGTTGATGTAGGAAACTGGCAGTCCTAGATTCTCCTGTAGAGTCAGGGCCTTCACCACCCATGGATAGTTGACTAGGTTTGCAGTAAATTATTACATGACCAACATGTTATAGTTCATATCAATTGTAATGGTGTAAATAAGAATGGCCTCCATATGTTCATATATTTGAATATTTAGTCATCAGTTAATGGCGCTTCTTGAGTGGGATTTGGAGATGTGATCTTAAAGTCTTCCTTGTTGGAGGAAGTATGTCACTGTGGGTAGGCTTTGAGGTTTCAAAGTCCAAACTAAGCCTAGTAACTCTCTCTTCTCCTGCTGCCTACAGCTCTGGATGTAAAAATCGCAGCTACTTCTCCAGTACCTTATCAGCCTGCTAAACACCATCTTCCTCACCCTGATAATGAACTAAACCTCAGAAACTATAAGCCCCAACTAAATGCTTTCTTTTATAAGAGATAATGTGGTCTTGGTATATCTTCACAGCAAAAGAACACAAAGACACCAATATTGTCAACACAAGCCAAAATAATATGAATTACTAGACTTAATTCCTAGTCAGGATCACATAAAAGATTTTATCATTTTTTGGTCTAAACAAAGATCTCTTTTCCTTTTTACTGTTCAAACTTGCTAATAAGATTCCAGTCCAATATGCACAAAACATTTTTCATCTCTTAAAGATGCCTCAACCAACAGATGGTGCTATGTATAACATTTTTATGATAGTATATAGTATTAAAATATATATTGCAGCTGAACTTCAGGTTTAATTATGTAGAAGATATGCATGAAAATAAATTTCCTGAAATATATGTTTCATAAGCTTTTAAGATGTGTGAAAAAATTACAAAGTCACTGAAGAATGTTAAAGTTGAGTCAAGGGTCATAAACCCTTCAATTATGTATGTAAACTTGTCAGAGTTTGGGAAGGTTCATGTTCATCAAAATTAAGCTTCGAATCTGACTTCATTGAGGGGAATATGAGATTCTGGAAGTCATCAGTTGGCCTCCTCTGTGACAGCTTTCAGTTCAGAAATCACTTTCTCTAATATACTGTCTTTGTAGTCCCTTCTTCAAGAGCTACACTTTGACTTTCAAGGCTTATTTTTAATATTTAGCAATGGGGAGCAATTGATATTTTCAGCATTCTCATGCAAGAATTCAACACACACACATGCACACATGCATACACAGATACACACACACATACATGACACTGATCTTATAAGATGTTATAGTCAATTCAGCATAATTCACTTTGTGGAACTCTATTCCAATACAATCTAGATATAGAGTTTTTGAAGAAAGTGCACTGCTGTGTGCATCTGCCACTTCTGGCTGTGTCTGTGAAACTACATTTTCAGACAACGTTAAAACATGAGGGCTCTGACCAAAATCAACATCATGATGCCTTGATGGACTTGTAATATGATGCACTCTTGTGGAGGTGAGGATTAGTTGCAAAAAGTAGTTCACTTAAGAGTGTCCTTGGTGGCTATATCTTGCCCTAGCCTCTTTGTATAAACCTTTTTCTCTACTTACCACCCATCGTCACATGAACTTTGCTGTTTCATCATGCCATCACTACGATAGGAACTCTCTGTAATTGTGATCTGTAATCTTTTCTCCTTGTGATATTTATATAAAAATGTCACATTGATTTCAAAGTAGCTAATACGAATCTATCAACCAGTGATCCACATGGCTCTTTATGGCACTTTTTATGCAAAATATTCTTATTATGACAGTCTAAGAACTCTGGTCGAACTCTGCATCATTCCAGGTCAGAGCATCACATTATTTTTTGGTTGAACAGCATCTTTTTTTTTGTTTTGTTTTGTTTTTTTTGTTTTTCGAGACAAGGTTTCTCTGTGTTTTTGGAGCCTGTCCTAGAACTAGCTCTGTAGACCAGGCTGGTCTCGAACTCACAGAGATCCGCCTGCCTCTGCCTCCCAAGTGCTGGGATTAAAGGCGTGCGCCACCACCGCCCGGCTGAACAGCATCTTTTTTAAGACTTTGCTGTATCTCTCCAAACCCCAAATAATCCCGTTGATTATTATTCATTGTCATTGAGCAAACTGGAAGTTTCATAGCATGTGCAATAAGTAATATCAACAAATGAAAATGATTCTGTGTTCAGGGCCCTCTATCTATCAGCAGAAGGTCAGTTTTATGATCACGAAGTTACCTAATGTATGAAATTTATATTATTTTCTGATAACTGAGATCTCACACCTCACACTTTGTAACAGCTGTGCTAAGGTTGATACCCACGCTGCAAACATTTCCATCTGTTTCATTTTTATAATTATAGCTCTGCGGTATTATTCATTGTTTATCAAGTCATTCCTGCCATGCTTTCCTTTAAGTCTTTAACTGCAGCCATCTTTGCCTTAAGCATCTTAGCAGTAGCATATTCATAACATTTGCTAACTCCAGGGTCAGTAAACAGTTACTGCCTGCTGTATTGGGGCATTTGCTTTTATTTTTGTTACTGAGTATGGACCACAATTTATTATTATTGCTTTCAGAGTAAGATTTTTATAAAATAGTGGGTGTTTTAATGAGTCTAATTGTAATTTTTAGATTGATTCTTATAACATTGTTTTGATCTAGTTAATTTTATTTTTGTTGTTCTTTTGTAACATCTCTAAACCATATCTGTAGACTCTCCCTATCTTGTCAGAAAGCAGCATTTTTTGGTTAATACAGTTGTTTTATCTTTAACCCTATTTTCTTAAGGGTTTCTACCATGTCAGTCCATCTAAGTGTTCAGCAAAATTTAGTCAGCAGTTGTGTTCAAATATACCTAGCAGTAAGTGACTCTCCAGAGCCTGCTTTGTGAATGGAGAGAACTCTTGCCCAGAAGTTTTCCTCTTAGGGTTATGTATACACCATGCCATGCAAACACCCCAAATAAAAATAAATAAATAAACAGCTAAATAAATAAATACAGAACAATATTGTCTAGCAGTATCATTGGTAACTTTATCACATGGAGAAATTCTTATTTTAATTGACATCAGAGGTGGCATTTTATAAGGGAACTAAAAATACTAACGCTAGGGTATTATTTAAGAAGAAAATTATGCATTTTGTTCTACCTCAAGCAATATCCGATTAGTTTATACCTTTAAACTTATCTTTCTCTTTTCTGAGAGTTCATGATATTTGCATAAATTTTTATTTATATCAATAGAGTTAAAATAAGCCAGATCTGAGCACTGTTTCATTCAGAAAATAAAACACAGAGAACAGTTGGCAGCGGGAACTCTGCAAAGACGTCCTGCTGCATTATTTCAACATCGGCAAGGTTTGCACGCCCACAGAGACTGTTGTCATTCATCTGAACTTCAGTCTATTGTTACTTTATTTATTATTGTTATTATCATCATTATTATTTTAGTTTTTGTTATTTTCCATTAAAAATAATTATTCAAACATTCTCATCATCTTCTTGGAAAATTTTCCAGCGGTTTAGAGACGAAAACTGTTAGTGCCAGCTAGGCTTTGTACAGCATTATGTTGTTGCTGTGTGACAAAATGGCTTCCATGGTACTGGAAATGCCAAATGTGATTCCCATCATTTTCTTTGGTCACTCAGAGGCTTACTTGGGTTTTAAATTTTGAAACTGTGTATACAGTTAAGTGTGTTAGATAATAACTAGGTTTAATGTTTAAGAAGTGTTTATTAGTAGCTTAATACAAAATACAAATGTAAAACTATATAAGTTAATGAAATTACATTTAAGTTAACTCAGAACAATAGATTCAGAGGACAGGGGAAAGTAGAGGGGAAATTTTTTAAGACCATACACAAAATGGACTGAATGTGAAAGTCCCAACAGAGGCTCCTATGGCAGAAACTTAGCTCCCAGTTCATAGCTCTGTTGGGGTTTGATAGGCTCACAAAGGCATTTACATCAACAATGGAATAATGGGCTGATGAGTTCCTACTTGTGGGGCTATAAGAAGGAGGGGTCCACATGGAGGAACTAGATCACTGTAGCATGGCCTGTGAAGGCTCTACTAGTTTGTGGTAAAAAAGAACTCAGTGCAGTAGACAGCCCCTGGATGAGTCTGATCAATATTAAGTTTACGGAGAAAACTAAAATTTTGAAGAGGAAATGATTCTTCCTGCCCGTGCCCAAGATAGAATTCACATTTTCTTCTCCCCTTCTCCTCTTAGTTCCTTCCTGCTCCCTTCCATTCTCTCTTTCTTCCCTTACTTGCTTGGTGCCAAGACGTGAGCAGGTTTTCCTCCATCGTGTTCTTCCCACATGAAACTTCTGATCTACAACCAAGTGTTAGAGAAAAGGTGCTGGAAACTGAACCACTGAGATTCAGCGCTAACACTAGCAGTCTTTTGCTTTAGTTGTTCATCTTGGAGCTTTTGCCTCAGGAAGGGAGCATTAGCAGAGTCCAGGCATTGCTACTGGCTCTGGCTGGGAAGATACTTTCTGCAGCACAGGATATGAAGAAGTAAAGGACATCATTTTAAATTCTGATTTCATTGAGCACTTTATAGTATGCTGTAGCAAATCGTGAAAAGAGTAAAATTCTTTTATCCTACTTGTAATTAAAGTAGCAGCTATGCCCTGAAATTAGGCTGTATGCAGTTCGGTTAGAGAACAGGCGGAGTAAAGCAGGTGGAAACACGTTCCACTGTTTTCAAACTCTCTACAAAACTATAGCAAATTCCAAAATAAATGTTTTTTCACAAGAAGTTACTTGCAATTTACTCAGATTGTGCACATCAGTACAATCCCCTTCTCTGTCATGTTCTTTCCTTCTTTCTCCGTACGTATGCAAACACATTTGCATAATATATAGCGTAAAGGTGGCATATATCATATCATATGTGCAAGTCTGCCCTCCCTACAAGGTTGGGATACAAAGTTAGTTTAATGGTCATCAAATTGCCATCCACGAAACTGGATAAATCTGTTAACCCTGTGAATATTTTAGTCTGAAATGTGTGGTAATCTGTTTTGCTTAGCATAAGTTATCATTTACACATTAAATTGTAAATATTTTATAATATTTCTCTGAAATTTAGCATTTTTAGAAGATAAAAATGTCCCTGGCATCTTGTAGACCTGTTTCACAAATATTAAGTTTTTTCGCCAAGTCAGATTCATTCACCAAATGTCACAAAATCTCTGTAGGCATTTTAATTCTTAAAAGTGACATTCTATTCCACTGTAAATGACTCCTGGGTTTTCCGACAAAGTAGGCTTGATATTTTCTAATTGCAATTATTTCAAAAAAAGCTTTTCTTACTCCCTTTGCCCTGGATATTGCTCCCAAGACCCTTTGGACAATTAGCAACTGAAATCGACCATCAGAGGGCAGAGAGCTGAAATTATTAAAATCATAGATGAAGATAGCAAAGGCAGTACAGAACAAATTTAGAACCCTTAGCAATCATCTCTCTTTGTGTTCTGGGAACAGCAATGCTCCCTTAGTGTGTATATAGAATACATTTTTATTCAATCCATTTCAACAGCACTGTGCTTTAAGTTTAAGTTGGAGTGTGATAATTAACGTGAAATAGAAAGTAGAAGAAGATGTTATTGATATTTGGGCCCTTAGCAGAACTGTCCATGACAGAGATTTTAACAAAGTATGCCATTTTCAAACATAAATTGGTCTTTTCATTGTTAAAAGGAGTAGCCTTTAAAAATAGCTGAGAAATTGATCCTGATGTTGTCTTTGCTATTTGTCTTTTCCAAGAGATGGGTAAGTACTTGGAAACATAGTGAGAAGATGAGCGTTTAATGAATTAGGACTGTAGACAGCACAGTGTCCACCCTCCCCCTGAAAAACTGCTGCTCCCATCATCCCAAAGAGTCAACACAAAGCATAGCAGTAGAAAAGCTTTGAATCAAAGACTTCCAAAGATTGCTAAGATGCCTTGTCAACTTATTGTTGCCATTTAGGAGCAAGTGGTTTTCTCTGCAGAGGATTTCAAATGAACTCCAACGTGCAACTTTATAACCCATTGACTTAGAGTTTGGAATAACATGCGCTAGGATGAAGTAAACTTAAACCGATTTGAAAGGGAATTGCACCACAGCAAAGATTTTTTAAAAGCTTATTTCTAGGGCTCTGCTTATAGTAATTTATTAGCACATGCTATATGACCATATGGAAACTTTGATTTATAAACTGCAGGTGTTTCATTCAATTTTTTCAATTACTTAATAAAAATATTTTATAGCATAGATTTCTTTTTCTTGTTCTCTCCACCACTTTTTTGTTTTACTAAACTGATATGACCACACTGTGCCACTTTTTAAATGAGATTCAAGACACCCTCTGCAGAGATGTTTTTTTTTGCCCCAGTCCCCTTTGAATTAGGGAGAGATCTGAGCAGCAGGCTCTCCTCAGATTTGAGGTCCTATAAACATAAGCATGTGCCTGGGCCACAATGAAGACTTGTGAGCTAATGTAGCTAATCAAAAGCCCTTTGTACATTTCTGGGCATCTCCTACACTGGCATACGAGGCACTGTTTGTCCAAGCTTTCTCTTGCCTCTCCTATTGTCTTCACAAGTCTCAGGAGAGCTGCTTTGTAAAGATTTTCTCTCATATAGTGGGATGTCTGTGCACTTTTCTGATTGTTTCCGTTGCTGTACAAAAGACTTTTTTTTAATTCCATGTGGTCTCTTCTTATGTCTAGTTCCTGTGCTAACGATATTCTGTTCCCAAACTTTGTGCCTACCCCAATGTCTTGAAGAGTAGTCTATACGTGTGTCCATCAAATACTTACAGCATTTCAGGTTTTAAAATTAAGGTCTCAGTTCCATTTTGAATAGACTTCTGTACAGAGTAAAATATATGGATGTAATTTAATTCTTCTGAAGGTGAATACCAGGTTTTGCCATCAATGTTTGTTGGATAGACTATCTTTTCCCCAATGCATGTTTTTGTCTTTATCAAAAATTTGGTGAGCATAGCAAATTGGTAGTTTATGTCCAGGTCCTCTGTTCAGTTTTGTTAGTCCACTGTCTGTTTTTATGACAATACTAGGCTGCTTGTATCATTATAGAACAATTTGAGGTCAAATATTGTAAAACTTTCAGCTGTGTTCTTATTCCTTGATATTGCTTTGATATTATGTGATTTTTGTGATTCCATATGAATTTTTGCATTCTTTTCTATATATGTGAAGTAAAATCACAACCTTAATAGGTTTTCCATTGAATCTGTAGTTTCAATTTTGTAGTATAGCTTTTAACACCATTAATTTTTCCAGTTCGGGAGCATGAAAGATACTTCCATCATCTAATGTGTTCTTTGATTTCCTGTTTTAATATCACAAAATTCATATTGTAGAGTTTTCTTTTTCTTTGTCAACAAATATTCCTAAGTACTTAAAATTATTTTGGAGGAAGTAATTTTTCTAACTTCTGTCTATGAGAGTACATATGAGGACCACTCTTTTTTATATTTACTTTGTACCCTTCAATTTTATTGTGTATGTTAGGTTTAAGATTGTTCTACTAAATTATATTAGGTCTTTTATGTAAGAAACCATGTCTTCTACAAATAAGAGTCTTGTCTTTCTAATTTCATTGCTTCCATGTCTTTCTCTTGTTTAATTACAATCACTGAGACTTTGATAATTACATCAAATAAAAGAGGCAGAAATGGACATTCTTGTCCCATTCCTCAGTTTAGCATTTATACCTCAGAAAAGAGATTCTATCCAGAATTGACCCAGACCTTCAAAAATTAAATACCAAGGAAATAAAACTAATAATCAGTAAGTGAGATGATGATTTGAATAGATTGCTTTCAAACAAAGAGGCATGAATAGCCAAAATATATTTTTTAATGTGCTTAACCACCAGGCAAATGCTAACTTTAGAGAAGTTCATATGGACATAAAAATCTTTGGGTCTATGTAGAGCTTGTTTGACTGGTCAAATTAATTTGATGATGTTTTGTATTTAAAAATTCATTACAATGAATGAACTTTCAAAACTCTTTTAAGATGCTTTCTTTTCTACAGAGGCAAGGACATCTTACTTTCTGATTTTGTACTTAGCTGGTGTTTGCTCTGCCCATCCAGCTCAGTAAAAGGACAAGAGACTTGGCAGCTGCTCTCTTGGACCACACAAATCTCCTAAGTTATTTATTGAAATAAGCATCTCTTCAAACAGGTAATTGGTCAAATTCCAACAAGAGACATTGAAAGGGGAAGAATTTAAAACTGAAAGTTGGAACTGGCCTCAGAGTCCCAACTTGTTATGAACTGGAAGGGAGCTGGCCAAGCTAGAATAAATGTCAGAGACCTTTGGGAGGTAGCAGAGAATACCTGCATATCTTTCTCAGATCTTGGCCAGGCCCTATGAAACTATATTAAAGGACAATTATTTTTCAAATTAATATTCAAGAAATGCAACAGTGAAGAAAAGTTCATATTCATTTTCTTAAAGAAGGGAAAGCCAGGTAGAACAGTATTTTATGACTACAGCAATAATACTTGAAGTTAGGCAGTGATAGAAAAAGAAAACACAAGCATCTACAGTAAATAATCCATCATGACATGTGTTTCTTTGTAGCCAGAAGATGATGTTGGAATGATAAAATGGGAAATAGCATTTAGTGTGTGTGCTTATTTATGCCAGGAATTATGACCCCAGCTTTTTGTCTTATAACATTTAAAATTGCCATATAACCAGACATTAACATTTTTACTTGGGTCTGCACAATTTGTTTTTTATTTCATATTTATGATATCTATAAACAACTTTTATCTTGAAGACTTATAAAGAAATTAATTTTTCACTTCTTAAATAAGCACTATTTAAATATAGATCAAGAATTAGCACAGTTAATTATTTGAGTGACCATATTTAGCATTAAGACTCAAGTACAGGTGAGAAAATTGAGGCATAGGAAAATGAAGCACATTGTTCATAGTTGCAGAGCTGATAATTGAGTCTTTCATTTGGTGCTGCTATATTAGAATACTAGAGCCTGGATATTTTATGAAGAAAAGATATACTTCTCACATTACAAAGGCTAAGAAGTCCATGTTGGAGAGGTTAGAATCTGGTAGGTATCTTTTTTTCAGAGTCATAACACAGCAGAAGGCATCGTGTGGGTAAGAAGTAACAAAGCTATGGTCATCCATCACAAGAAAACTACTACTGCTGTAGTAACGTGATATTCATGTAATTCCTTATAATGTAATTATCACCCATCTCTTTTAAACTGTCACATTAGAGCTTCTTCTGTAAATACAAGCTGTCTATTCAAAATGTAAATAAAGATATAATGTGAATGGAGGCAAATGGATTTCAGATTTAACATCCACAATGAAGAGGCATGCAGTACTTTTCCCAACATCAGTTAGGAAGGAGAGAATGTTTTTATTAAGTGATATTCTCTCTATAGTTGATAACTTAACAAGATTAGGTAATAATTTGAAAGCATGAGGTATCCAGTAGGAATAAAAAATTGTGATTTATTTTTATGACAAATACTAACATTGGTTGAATTCTCTTGATGTAGTTAGATATTAGGCTAGTAACTCATATAACATAAACTTTAAGTTTCCCTATCTTAAAGGTGAAAAAAATCAACTTTAGAAATAAATTCTTAGTAACCTGTTCAGAATGGTAAAGCAGATAGGTGCACAAGCCCAATTTCATCTGATTTGTGCTTTGTGTTGTTCAGAAACTATCAAATCGTTTACCAACTATCATTGTTTAGAATTGGGAACTGAGCCAATGGGCCTTGCTATTGAACAGCAACGGTCTTCAAGAACTATGCCCATGCATAGCCAGCTAGACACCTGGGTCACTTGCAAGATGGGACAAGAATTTATGCAAAACTTTCTCTTATGCCAAGGCAGATATAATTTCAAAGGTATAGTTTGCAAAAAGTTCTAGTGTATTCCTTTCTGCAGGAAGCTCTCTCACACAGTGCTGAGATCAAAATGCTGTCTCTGCAGGGATTTTTTATACAGACCTCTACGAAGAAAGTAAACAATTTAAAATCATGAATAGTGCTCTAGAGAAGAGAGGAAAGATAAGAGACTTGACTGCCCTTGCTTCCTGCAAACAAGGCATGTTGGGCAGCAGCTGGCGCACGGGTAACTCATTAGAGCCTCTTGAAGACTTGGCAAGTGCAGTGGATAATCTGAGAGCTCAGCAAGGAGACTCCTCACCCAGAAATCAATCAATCTGCTGGTCTGAGCAGGAAGCACATAGGGAACCAAGGCTGAAGATTGGCCCCCACTAGTGCACATGGTCTGCTACGCAAGGAAACAGGACTGGGTCATGAACTGCGATGCCTGGGTGATGCAGGTAGACTGGGCTTCGTTCTCCCTAAACAGAAAGGACATCTGATGCGAGGCTTCAAAGATGCAGACAATTCTGTCACCCAGTACACCAACTTTACTTCTTACATTACTCAACACCAGAAATATACAATCTGAATCTTGGAAAGATCTTAATGAAGAAACAGCAAACAGTAGGGGAGGCATATTATAAAATAAAACCTCAAAAATAACATTGAGGAACTCAGAAACTAGTCATAGTTAAAAGGAGCAAAGGGGATAAGCCTACAGAAGGCTAGGGACAGGCCAGGGAATTATGATTACCAGGGAGGAGCCTCTTGTAAAACAGACACTGGCACTGCAAGGGAGTGAGCATAGGGGTGGATAGCATCTCACTAGTGTTCCGTCTTGCCCATTGGCCTCTTGCCAATGTCTCCAATTGACTAAACCAGCCTGAAGCAACATTTGAATAAGCCCCTAGGAAAGCAGTCTGTTCATATCAGCTGCTCAACGATCGTGTCAGGACAGAATGCCTCTGGGTGGGTGGGTAAAGACATTAGCCTTCGTTTGTGGTGAGGAGCTTCCCCTTTAGCCCTGTGGTCCTCATGCCAACAGCGACATAAGACAGCAGCCATGAACACTGGAAGAGAGAATAACATAGCTTGACAATGAGCGTGGTGTTCACAGACAAAAGTCAAACACAGTAACGGCTTCCTTCTTACCTTGACTACATGTGGAACTAGCACTGCTGAATGTCCTCTTTGAGAGCAGAAGCTAAAAGTTCAAATCACTATATTCTGAAATGATCTTAATTTTAAGCCCTAGAAGTTAATTACCAAAACAATTCATTTCCAAAATTGTCAGCCAACAAATCTTCTTTGGAAATGAAGAACATTTCAATAATGATGTGAATTCAATCAATTTTTAAAGATTGATATAATTGAAAACAATACTCTAATGACCAATACTTATCTATGGGGAATATGCCTTTTTCAGGGCAATGGTACTCCTTTGTTCACATATTTTGGACTCAATTAATGCAGACATTGCTTGAGAGAAAGGCATGAACTTCTCAGTGGCAGTGAGTAGGTTTGACTTGTCTGCCTTCAATCTTCTGATTCCTTTAGCCCTACATTTAAAAGTAATATCCTAGGAGTCAAATGTGAGTGGAGCAGATAATGACGTTCATGACATCCACACTAGTATATTGTCACCCCCTTGCTCTAGCCTGTAAAATACCAACCAACAATCGTCTATAGAATTCATTGGTAATCACTGGGAATCATTCAGAATGGTGAGTGAGGATGGGAACATAGTTTTACGCTCCCTGAGAAATATGATTTCCTTTTCTGAATCATCAGATTGGGAGGCAAAACCCACAGTCTCTTTCATGGAGAGACTCCTGATAACTTCCATCAATCTTCAAATTATGTTTAAAAAAATCTGACTTTGAAAAAACAGTTTATGTGCAACAAATGCACTGAATATTCATGGCAAAATAAGTCACCCAACCCTGTCTTAAATTAATATGCACACTTAAGCCCAGAGAGAAGAGAGATGTTTATCTAAACAATTATGCCAAATATTGAACAAAGTTAAAAAGAAACCAAAAAGTTAATTTTTGTGAAAAAGGATAAAGTTTTGTTTTGTATTGATTGCTGACACCTTAAGGATAATCTATGAACATTTATTTATTTATTTTTTATGTGTTTGTAGATTAGTTCCCAAAGTAGAACTGCATTCTTTCAGATAAATGAACAGCATAGATAGGAATGTTAATATCTTTCATAATAATAGAGAAGCAAAGAGGCCTATGAGCATAAAAATATGACATTGTCAATGTTTCTACTTATATATTATGCTCATCAAATTAGTTTTTTATATTCAATGCCTATTCATATATACAATGCATATTCATTGAGTATTTTGTATTTGCCAGACAATGGAATTATTTCAGTGAAACCACAAACTCCATCTCTGCTCTCTTAAGTTTATAGTTTAGTTGGCTAGAATATTAAAGATGCAAAAATATCGAGTGAAAAGTTTTCCAAGGGAATATGAAATATTCTAGGATTATACCTGAGGTCTTTCTAGCTCCACATGTCAGACTGAAGTGAAGATAATTTCTGGACATTGCGTTCTAGATGAGAACTTAAGAATGTGTCAGACAATGAAAGAGAAGGAAAAGGCAAAGAATCCACTTAGTGAAATCAAAGATAGCTGGGTGGTGGTGGCACATGCCTTTAGTCCCAGCATTTGAGAAGCAGAGGCAGGTGGATTTCTGTGAGTTTGAGGCCAGCCTGCTCTACTAAAGCTACTTCCAGAATAGGCTCCAAAGCTACAGAGAAACCCTGTCTCAAAAAACAATCAAAAATTCTTAGGCCGTGGCTTGAGGGAGCATGTTCAAATGATTGGTTATAGGTATTGTGGTAAGATTGTGATACGAAACTTAGAACAGGACAGACCAAAAGTAGGTTATGAATAGCATAAAATGAGTGTTGAGGAGTATGGGCTTTGCTCCTCCTGACTGTGACGGGGGCCCTGAGCTCACTTCTGTGTGGTGGGGAGCAGTAATTCCTAGCATCCAAAGCCCAACCTCTACAAAGATTAAAGGGACAGTCTGTGAACAGACCAAGTACACAGCAGGCACAGTGCTAGGGTGGACGAATGAATGTGGAAATCACTGTGAGGAATAATAGAAAGGCTTCCAAGTGCAGTAGACATTGATTGTACTGGCTCCATGTCTGTTACACTTTGAGACATATTTGTACAACTGCGGGATAACTATGAGAGCTCAAAACATTTATATGATGGGCACTTCAAACCTGAACATACCCAGCTCTTCAAATAATAGTTTTATTGAAACAGAGACTCACATTGTATCCTTGAACTTATGGTCTTGGGTGTCAGCCTCCCAAATGCTGTGATTGCAGGCGTAAGCCATCAAGCCTGGTTCAGGAATTTTATACTCTTAGTGAATTGGAAGTGCATCATCTCTTTCTTCCACCCCAAGCTGCTCTACCATACAACAAGAAAAACAGCAACAATTTAGCCACTCCATTCCATGCTTTCCTGGCTTTATTGAACTTCCCACTGCTTTCCTCGCTTTCTAGTGATTACTACAATTATCTGTTTCTCTGTACAATGGACTAATAAGTTTCTGTGAATTAATAAGAATATGTGAATTTTACCTCTATACCTGGCTTTGTTAACAGAATGCCTTCCAGCCCTATCCAAGGTGCAAAAAGTGACAGAATTCTTCACTTGTCTGAATAGTAGTGTGTGTGTGTGTGCGTGCGAGAGAGAGAGAGAGAGAGAGACAGAGACAGAGACAGAGACAGAGAGACAGAGAGAGACAGAGAGAGAGAGAGACAGAGAGTAGGGAGGGGACAGAGAAAGAGAGGCAGATTTTCTGTGGGTGATTAATTCATTGAGGTTCCCCACTATTATATTAGGTCCTACTTTTACTTTTAAGTCTAATGATATTTATTTGTTTGCATATTCTTATGTGTATGTTTTAACATATATTTGTATTCATCTATATATGGTTGCAAATATGTAGATAATTAGTATAATGATTGCATTATATACTAATATAATTAATGTTTATATAAAATATAAATATAGGACCATTTATACTTATTTTCTTAAAGAGTTGAACTTTTTAAAATATCTCATTGTATACTTATTTTACATTTGTATGTCAATGTTTTCCAACATTCCACTTTAATTTCTCTGCCTGTTTAACAATAATATGGGTTACTTCTGGAAAGCTTTTAAACTATTTTTTAGACAATTTAGTCAGTCTACATTGTTCAGTTGGTAAATTGATCTTAATATTAAAGGTTGTCATTGACAAGCATGAAATCTTCCTATCTCATTGATAACTACATTCTATCTAACATAGGATTTTTGTTCCTTCCCCCTACTTTACATATTATTTCTGTGATCTGATAGTTTCTGCCATTCCAAGGTTTGCTTTTCTTTCTCCACCGTGAATGTGTTCTAACAGGTTTATATATCCATGTTGTCTTGGTGTTAGTTGTATTAGGTAATTTTCTCATTGCTTTGGCAAAATACATGACAGAACCTTAGAGAAAAGGGGATTCATTTTGGCCTACAGTTAATGGGGAATCTCATAGGAATATGAGACTGCCTGCTTGTATCTCAGTGACCCAGGAAGAAGAAAATGGGACCAGGTTATGAGCTGTAAAGCCTGCCACCAATGACCCACTTCTTCCAGCTAGGTCCACCTCCCAAAGGGTCCTAAACCTTCCTGAAATAGTGTAGTAAGTGGAGACAAAGCAATTAAGCACATGAATACATTGGAATAATTCACATCTGAACACTGGCATTCTGCTCTTGGATACATAGCTATCTTATTAAAATGAAAACCATCCAGGCCATCTTCAGAAGCCCCCATAGTCTTAACAAGACAAACACTGCTCAGAGTCTCATCTAAGACTTACAAGAATCTTAACTGTGAGAAAGTTTTTTTAATATATTTTTTTCAAAAGATAATGCATAAATATTTGGATTCCAAAAGGGAAAAACCAACCAAACAAACAAACAAAAAAGAAGTCCAGCAAAGACATATCAAAGCAAGACTGAGACCCAATAAGAAAAATAGAGAATCTGAAATGTCATCTCCCATATCTTGGGCTTCCAGTTCCATTGCTAAGGTTATACAAACTGAATAGCCTCATTGTATGTGTGGTCTCTCTCTTGCGATAGGCTTATGAAGAGTGTGCGGCTTTCCTTGGTGAGCATCCCATATTTCTTGATTCTCCAATATTACGGATTTTCTGCATCATTTTAAACTCTGTCTCTACAACTTCACACACAACACACTTAGACGTTCCACTCAGAGAACTCCATCATGCTGCATACTGCCTAGCTTAGCACCTTCTGTAACACTGGTGCAAAACTCATTGCCCTTCACTCTTGTGAAAGCAATACCACATGAGTGATTGCTAAGCTTCACTGCTAGTTTAAGACAGAGCCAGGTCTCATTGGTCCACAGCTGAAGTCATCACTGTCTATCTTCACAGCTGAACCTGGAACCATACTGCCAAAGAATTATTTTCCAGCCAACCATGTTGAAGGCTCGCTCTCTCTCATTCCAGAGACTTTCCTTTGAAATGAGTTTGTGCTGTTATATTTTCACATTTTCCATGAGTGAATTACAACCACTTTGACCACACCTACTTTGTCTCCATTATTAACTGGGACCAAGCTCCCTCAGTAAGGCCTTATTCCTTGAAACTTTCCCAGCCTACCAAAACATTCAGGAACCACATATTTACAAGTGTGAACCTGGGGAAGGCAAGTCATACCAACTGTAAAGTTATCATTTTATTTCTATTGCATTTTATTTCTATTCTCTTTGGTATTTTACGTGGGGCTTGTCTAAGTTAGAATTTCCTCACTTTCTTCCTATCTGGGAAAGACTTTATTTCCTCTAGGATTTAAGGCTCATTTTGCTGGGTGTTGTATTCCAGGCTGGCAATCTTTGCCCATCAATAATTTGAATATTTCATTCAATTCACTTTGGGTTTATATGATTTTTGTCAAAAAGCTGGCTAAAAGTATAGATGACTTTCCATTATCTGTGATTTGAGAGTTCTGCTGTTTTTAGTATTCTTCTTTTGTCCTGTACTTTTGGCATTTTGATTAAAATTTGCCTTGGGGAAAGGTGTTGTTTGGTTTGAGTTTTTTAAAATTCCTGAGTCTGGATGTGCATATCTCTCATCGCTTTGGAAGTTTTCAGTTATTTTCCAAAACAGGTTTTCAACTGGATTTGCTTTTGTTCTGAAATCCCTATCACTTGAATATTTATTCAATTATCAGCATTCCATTACCAGCTTTCTTTACTCTTTAAAATCCCTCTTTTTTGTGTGTCTATATTAACTAAAATGATATGCACAGAAACCCTTTGCTCTAGTTGCCTGTAGTGGGTTGTGCCTGTGATTCCAGCATTCAATACAAACTGAAATATTGTAGGGGGAGAGATGGGGGAAAGAAGGAAGAAAGGGAGGGAGGAAGGAAAGAAAAGATGGAGGAAGGAAGAGAGGGAGGGATGGAGGGTAAAAGCAAGGAAGGAAGGAAGGAAGGAAGGAAGGAAGGAAGGAAGGAAGGAAGAAAGGAAGAAAGGAAGAAAGGAAGAAAGGAAGAAGGAAGGAAGGAAGAAAGGGTGATTTTCTGTTGTGTTGGTCTGTTGTACAAACTATTTTCTTTGTGGTCCTACTAATTGAAGATTTATCTAAAACATCTCTTTGATATTTTTTATGATTTATATCTCTGCTAAATGTCTCATTCGTGTCCCAAATTGCTCATTTTTTCTCTTGATGTCACTCACTGAGTTTTCATAAGAGAACTCTGAAAATTATTTCATTCTGTTTTAGAGGTACTGGGTTTCTCTCCCCCTTTATTGATGTCCTTTTATCACCCATTCCTTTCAGTGTTATAGGGGGGATTTTTGTTGATTAGATGGGGTAGAATGTCTTATTTAATAGATACATTGTGTTTCTTAAAGGAAGCTGTAAAAACACAGCCTCTAGGTGTGTTTCTTATCTTGGATCAATGTCCACAAGAATGCCTTCACATCTATATTGCAGCAGTAGCTAAAGATATGACTTTGTTGTAGAAAAAGACTTCCATGCACCTTGTAGCATGAATTCTATTTGGTCTTAATTAATCAAGACCTAGAGACAAATATTGGAGCTCAAGCTAAAAGATCAGAGAAGCAAAGCAGCCTGCCACTGGCACTTACTTCTACCTCAGACTGAAGTGGGCACGATCCTGTCTCCACAAATCCTCAGACTGAAGACTGAGCCTGATACCTGTCTCCTCCTGTCTCATATTCCTCTCTAGTTCTGGGATTAAAGGCATACACCACCACCGCCAAGTCTCTACGGCTAGCTACTGTGACTGGTTTCCCTCTGATCTTCAGGCAAGCTTTATTCATTAAAACACAAATAATATACCACTATAGTATGTGTATTCTCAGCCTGCACAGAATGGAGTTCTGCGAGCACTAAGTGCCGTGGCAGCAGCTGCCACAGGATCTTATAGTGTGACATAAGAAGACTTCCCTCACATTTCTCAATAGATGTACAGGTAGCACCCAGAACTGTGGCTCTAGTACCTGATTCCCAAGCCACAGTGTGTACAGGAGACCTTCCCCAGGACTCTCAGTTTGAATGTGGGAGATGCCTGGTACTGTGGGTCTCTGGATCCATGGGATAAAACAAGGAATTCTCTCAGTTTCACGAAATTGTACTGAGTTGTAGTCTTCAGCTCTTACAAACATGATCTGGAAATTGAGCAAACAAAGATCCTGGGGTCCCTATAAACAATTTCAACTGGTGTATGGGATTGCCATACTGCGTGATGCCCTAATGGAGCTCTGGAAACTAGATGTCATTTACTTGCATTGTAGAGGAAATGGCCTTTGTAGAGGGTGTGTGGCAGGGGCTGGGCTTTGAGGTTTCAAAAGTTCTTCCTTCCCTGTTTGGTTTCCCACCTTGTGCTTGTGGTTTTGACTGTAAATTCTTAGCTATTGCCCCTACACCTGCTGCATCCTCCTTTCTGTACTGGTCATGGACTCATCCTCTGAAGGTATAAGGTCCCATTAAACATCTTCTTCTACAAGCTGGCTTGGTCATGGTGCCTTTTCACAGAAATAGAAAGGTGACTGAGAAATCTGCCGTTCCAACTCCCCATGCTAGGAGATTTCTGTACTTCAAAAGATATTTTCTTCTCTTTGGCAGTATGGTAATGAGTTCCACTGTTCAAGCATTTTGTCTCCTTTCATCTTTAGAGTTTTGTTTTGTTTTGTTAAGATAGGTCTCACTATATAACCCTGACTGCACTGGAATTCTCAGAAATCTGACTACCTTTATGTCTCAAGTAGTAATATCAAAGGCATGAGCCACCATGATCAACTTTGGTCTTTTGAAGTAAAAAAAAAAAATCTTGATATCAAAATGAACAATTATGGACATTATTAAAAATTAAAATATTTCATGAGATCAAATAAACTTGCATATTTCATTTAACTATTTTTAACAAAGTATAAGAGAAACAAACTTAAGTGTTAACATTTAAATATCAAAATGATAATGGGCTTATAATTACCATTGGCATTTTTCTGGTGATGCTTCCTTAAATATGAAGAAACTGCACAACTTTTAATTTTGAACAAGAAATGGCTTAATCCTTCCTATTTTATCACCTCGAGAGGATCAGACCATCAAATTATTGTATTTTTATACCCAAACTACCTGGAATAATTCCTTTCACATGGGCATGCATTCCAGATGCATTTAGTTGAACAAAATTTATAATCACAGCTATGTTAGCCATTAATTTTTAAAAAATAAATAAATGACATATTTAAACAAAGAATGCATTGAAGAAACACAAGTAATAACCAGTTCAATAGTTCAAGGCAACAGGAAAGAGATAGCAATTCCATGGGGAGAATTTAATGATTTAACGTGTAAACGTTTTACACATTAATACAAAAGCCACAGAAAAGAAGGTCATTTTCCAAGATCATAAAAAAAGCTCTGAAGAACCTGATGCCACCTAGATGGAAACACATCTGAGAGCTTACTAGCTGATTGCGCAGGATCTTCTATTCATTGTATACTTCCCTTGGATTTCTTAAAGTAAGTGACTGGTACCTTGGTTAAGGATACAGAACATTCTAGAACAAACATAATGGCTTCTACCCTAGAAAGGGAGCTTCAGAATCTCAGGGTGAGTTTTGTTCATGAAAAGAAGAGAGGTCAAAAGTTTGGAGACTGAAGCTGGGTTAAGTATTAGAAGATGCTTTCTTTTCTTTGTATAATATTTTTCAGGGTGTGTCTTACAGGATTTTGAAAATTGTCACTCATTCCACCTTTTCTTCTCCATAACGTGTGTCAGAAAAGTGAAAGCAAATCTGTGGTCCAGTGTGAATAAACATAAGCGATGTGGACACACTGCCCCAGTTTGCTCACTCATTTCAACCACACAACAGCCCATTGGATGCAGGGCATGATAAGTCTCTTTCAAGGACTCATGGCTGTTTCTCTGACTAGATATTTCAGAATGTATATTCATGCTCTTACAGGGAAAGCTCTGGAAGCTGCTTACACATTTATTCTTGGGAATCAGAAAAACAAATTCATTTAGGGATGGTAGCCAACTGTTATCTTAGCATGCAAGAGACTGAAGCAGGAGAATTTCCGCAAATTTGGGACCAGTCTGTGCCTTGAGGCTACTCTGTGCTACATAGACAATTGAAGTCAGCCCAGGGCACAGTGTGATACCCTATCTCAAGAAAACAGCCAAAAGGAAATATACTTTCCATTTAATTTGTATCTCCATATTCAAAATAGTTTATAGACTGCATCCTTAGGTTATCAGCTTATCTCTTAAGAAATAAGTATATCTCTTTGAAATTACCAAATTATATCTTCAGCATCATGAAGGACTTTCTTTGTGTTTGAGGCGTGGTCTTGGATTATTATTATGGAAATGGGAATATGGAGGATGTGGTAGTACTTTATTTTAAGTAAATCTGTCCTAAAATGATAGAATATGTGAGAAAGGGGTGAATAAATAGTGCCATTCATTTGTCTCTTCAGAGACAGATTTCTTAAATATCCCTAATGAAGAAGGATGCTTAAAAGAAATCCCACACTATCTCAGAATTGAGTATAATAGAGAGTTATTTATTTAAGGGTAGACTCACAGATCACAATCCTCTGCTGGAACGAGGAACAGCAACCGAATCCCACAGCCAGAAAAGAGGCCGGAAGTGCACTTTACATTGGCATAAATAGTAAAAGAGGCCACGCCCAAGTGGGTGGGTAACTTAAAGGTTACTGGCGGTAGGAGTTCCTATAGCACCCTAAAAGCATATATAGCTCAGAAACTATCTCCATAATAGCACCATGATGCTTCTGAAAACCTCATACTGTTAATAAATATTTACAATAACAGTTCAATTGGTATAATGTGAACTGATTACCTTTCTTAAAATAATCCATGTTAATGCCACTTTTGCATTGCCCACTGGTAAGTGATTCGGATTACATACACATAAGTATATGTATGTATGTATGTATGTATATGTGTATATATATATATATATATATATACATACCATATAACCTAATAATGAAATTGACCATCAATTTCTTTCAAATCTTGGAATGAAACACAACTGCAAAATAATATATATATATATATATACATACCATATAACCTAATAATGAAATTGACCATCAATTTCTTTCAAATCTTGGAATGAAACACAACTGCAAAATAATTGTGTTCATGGAAGTGATCTATCAAATCCCCTTCCATTACTATCCAGCTCTTACCAGGACTCTTTCCCTTTTGATTAATAATCTTCCCTGCTTCCTAATTCAGAGCACGGCTTCCCTCAGAAATTAAGTTACGGACTGCCTTTGACCTGCTCTCTACTAGATAAAAATAAATGTCAATGCACTGAAATCCAGAGGTCTATTCTTTCAGCATTGTGTGTGTGTGTGTGTGTGTGTGTGTGTGTTGGCACAAAGTAATGATAAAGAAAGATAAAATGACACTTTAAAAATCTCACTGCAAGTTTTCTAACCTAGCCTGCAAGCTGGTGTGGATGAAGTACATAAAACGACCAGAGCCCAAGAATTCACTCAAAATTCCTCAAAAAGCAGAACAAAAGGAAAATTTACTCCAAAATGTCTTAGATTTGTGTAACCTTTTATGATCATTCATAAAATCAAAAAGAATTCTTTGTCTTCTTTCGTTTTCTTCTTTGGTTACTACTTGCTTTGTTCTGTACTTGTGTTAAGAAAGGCAGAATCAAAATGCTCTAGTTTGTTAAAAAAAAACAAACATTGAGATTGCCAAATGAATTGTTCTCATTGTTAAAGAAGCATGACAACATAACACCAAAAATCCCAACAATGAATAAAATGTATTTGAAAAAGAAAATACTTGAAGTTTTAAAATCTGAAAGAAAAGCAATAAGGATTTTTTTTTAATCCTTCAAATATGCCACCACAGTATACAATACCCAAAATAGTGTCTCAGAGTAAGGTAAGAAAGGCAATTAGAAAGATGGCGTTGAATGAGCTGCAGAAAACATGGTATTACATTTTCTGTTCAGAAATTCAAAAAAAAATTACACTTTTTTTCTTCTCCCTGATAAGCTATAGATAGAACAACATTTCCTTCAATCCATCCTCTTTAGTTTAGAAACCTACAGAAAAAAAATGGTGATAGTGGCATTAGTGGGTATGAACCTGTACTTCCATTGTCGGTTTTAATATGAACTCTCACCATGTCTGGTCCCATGTTCTCAGACAGATACTTTAATATTCCTCAGATTATGATTACCTTCTCACTCCAAATATACAGAAATAGAAGCTTATAAGGTTTATTCCCAAGTTTGTATGATGCCCAGCCAAATTTCAATTTGCATTGAACTATAAATTTTCTGCCCTGTTGAAGTCATTATACCACAAAATACCTGACAATGGTCATAATGAATATTCTCTCTGTATATGAAGTTAGTAGTCTAGAGGCACATCACACACTTGTAATTGCTATTATTTTAAAATCATTTTTGGTGACTTTGGCTGGAGGAGATGGTTAACGGTGAGATGTGGAACACTAGAAATGTGGGAAAAAAAGATTGGCATTGGTTAATATGGGCAGTAATCCTTGTGAAAAATAAGTGGAATCTATTATAATGATGAGATTGTTTAAGACTTAACAAGATGTCATAAACATATCCCAAAAGCATGGTGTGACTGTATGCTCACATAGTTCTACCTGAAAGATAGTAATTGTGATTCATGTACATAAATGATGCTAGGGTACACATGAAGTTACTATGCTTTAGCCAGCGTCTAAAGAAATCCTTTTTTTTTTTTTTTTTTTGGTGAAGACAGACCCTGGGTAGAAGAGTTTTGGCAACCAGAGTGGAAAAAGTAAAAGAGAATTTAAATCTTGCATACTAGATTTGACCCAGCAAAAACTGAATCTAGGAAAACAAAATGAGTTGCACAAAGCAATTCCATGGATGATGATTCAACTTACATTAGGTTAAATTAGATCCTTCATATAAAAAGTGCACTTTCTAAAGAAAAATAACTGTATATGAGATTGAAGCGTATTTATCTCATTAGAATTATTATTTCCTACATGACATCCCTTACTTCATCTGGGATGAATTCACCATGAGTTTGTGATGGATGAGTTGATGTTTCTTTCTCATGTCTTTTAGAAGTGCTTTAGAATATGCCACTTCAAGTAATATTGCTAGAAGTACAAATTATAATGATAAAGTTATAACATTTTTAAACCACATTTATAGTTCATTTTACAATTATCGAGAATATAAGACATAATTTACTTGAATGGAAGAAGACCCTTTCATATTCATGTGTAGCTGAACCACTTAAATATTATTTATGTTGCTGTGGTTTCCTCCAAGCAGAGAAATAGAAAATGCTATTATTTAAAAAAACAATTACCTTCACTGTTAAAATTATGATTACCCAAACATCACTTTTCTAAAAATGAAGAAGAATGGCAAAATCTATGATATATGTCCCCTTATTTAAATGGCATCCTCCAGTAATTGCTTGCTGAGTGACTTTAAGGGCTTGATGTAATGTTGCAAGTAGTGTAAAATTTGCACAGAACATAAAGCCTTCACCTCCTTCATATCAATACTTCAAATAAAGTCATGAAGTTTAAGAAGTTATAAAGATGACTATCCTCATATATATGGCTTTAAAATTGTGGGTGATTTTAGGTAATTGAATGAGTGGGTCAAGGAAAGTGAGATTGCATATAAAATATTGTAGTGTATATATTTTCAATTATTATTTATGATAGCTTTCTTATGTGATACCTTTTATGGAAGATAGATAAAATACAGGCATGTTAACACTGAGACTATGCTTTCATTTTATGTGGACATCAATTTATCATCTCTAGCTTAATAGGAGTTAGGGACATTCTGAGGCTTATTGATTCTGGGTGTCACTGCATAAAATAAAATTCATTTGTCAAGTAACACTTGACATCGTCCATAAGGCAACATGTTTTTGCAGAATTTTTTTAAAACGTTGTGTTTCTATAATCTTTATAATTATTTCTGATACATCTATGTATTTTTCTATGACACTGAACAACTAACGCTCATTAGAAAAATAGAAAGTTCAGTAAAGAACAATCCTGTATCTATAAACAAAGACTACCTCTGGTCAAATGTTCAGTTGGATTACCTTAAATATTCTTATATATGTATCTGAGAGTTTAATGAAAATAAATATAAGTTTAATGCATAAAAGAGGAAACTGACATATATTACACGCTTTTAGTCTAGAGACAGTCATTTCCATGATTCTTGTCGCATGCCATTTATCTGCTTCTAATTTATGATTAAATCATTCTAGAATACTTGTCTCCAACTTATCAGATGGCTTTTATAACTCATATAAAATATTTAAAAGAAATTGATGATTATTTATCCTATTATTATATCGTTGGTGCATTGGTTAACACCATATGAAAGAGAAGAACTAGACCCACAAGTCTGGAGCAAAATATTTATAAGTCATATATGCACGAATGGATTTATTTTTATAGTGCAAAAAGAATTTTTACAGCCCTAAATGAAATGAACAA
This sequence comes from Microtus ochrogaster, assembly GCF_000317375.1. NCBI lineage: Eukaryota > Metazoa > Chordata > Mammalia > Rodentia > Cricetidae > Microtus > Microtus ochrogaster. Next base: position 35,886,471 of record NC_022020.1, on the reverse strand, counting down.
ATTATGCCATTTAAAAATGATATAATGATATCATAAAGGGCCGTTCTACATCAGAAAGAACCCTATGCACTATGGGACACACCTGGATTTTGGGTCACTTAAATCCTAGTCATGAATTTGAACTGCAGAACATCCATTCTTCCCAATGAAGCCTACACAATGCAAAGGCTAGACTAATGCAGCCTATATTCCCAGCAACCTTTATCTGTCTTCACTACTTGCCCTCCAGTCTCAGGCTCCATGCCTCTCACCATGTTGGAGCACACAGTGTTTCCCAGTGCCATGAAGAAATGTGAGCCTCCGTGGGAAAGTCTGATGGTTCATCTGCCTCATTACTGACTATGGCACAGAGCTCAATTTATCCTTGAGAACATGAAGATCATTATACCTCTGAAACTCAGATATTACTTAGCTTAGGTTGTCTGGGGCTTGCCTTCTTCAACATTGCTTCAACTTTGGGCAGGAGAGTGTAATGAAAGATCCAATTTGCTGTCAGCAGGATAAGGTAATAAGAATGATAATTTACCAGTAATTTAGTACTGTGTTGGAGAAACACACAGCTAGAGAGGAATCAGTGGTCCTCCTTCCCTCTACGAGCATATGTGTAGATAAATCCTCTATAACAACCTTAGTACCAATGGACAGCACACAGTCTAAACATTTTTCTTTGCTAGGTAGTACCACATGTGAGTAGTTAAAGTGTTAATCACAAATGTACCTTAGAATTAGGCAGGCTATATGTACATGATTGTGGATCCTAAACTAGTGTTTGCTGGTCTAGGGAAGCTATGAGCTCAGGACACAATGCAATTTGATATCACTGATTTTTATAGATATAGCATAGAAGCTTCTGCTATATATATATAGAAGCAGAAGCTAGTCAGTTGATGACTGTGTCCCTGTCAGGTAGAATCCTGCCGTGTATCACCACAGAGCAGTAACTCTTTATGAGGCAATCAGGTAAACCTTAACCACAGGGTAAGTTTTGCAGACATGTGTCCCCCTCTCTGATACTCTTAAACACACACTAACCAAATGTTTGATATGCGGTTGCTTTTTTGAGCTGTAACAGTCAGAAACCCCCAATAGGAGGGCCTAGGAAATCTGGACCTGACTGACATCTAGAACTAAAATGGTATAAATTAAGGACAGTGAAAATTAAGCAGCCTTTTTAGAATTTCTAGAAAAACAGAATAGAATCAAATGATCCCCCAGGTGCTAAGAGTGTATCACACATCTGTAAACATCAGATATTTTTCAGGAAACCATGGCCTCGTTAAGTATTCAAATTTAAATGCCAGATGGGGGCAGGAGTATCATTATACACGTATTAACATATCAGCTACACTCCAGGACAGGCCCTATAGGCAGGAATAGTGAGCCAACAAAAACTGGATCCTCTTTTTTTTCAAGAGGGAGAGAAAACATAAAGTCATGTGTATATATAAGTGGGAGAGAATCTGCGAGCGTGTGGGGGACAAGAAATAATATATATATTACATATTGCATGAAACTCAGTATATTATATAAAATGTACTGCACTAAATTCCCGAAAAATAAACAAGAACATTGTTTTTAAAATGAAATGCTAGAAACTGATAAAGTGTTGGGAACTGTGAATCCCCAGATCCTGAAACAACTTGCTTCCCCCTGATCCGAGTGCCTACAGCTGCTCTGAGCAGGAGACCCTCAGGAGTTCCTGATGACAGGAGAGTGGTTTCTGGTGCATTTGGCTAGGGCATGGCTATCTCTATATAATCTGCCCCTGAACACAATAAAGGGGGCATTCTTGGGGCCTTCCTGTTTCAAAGATGATCTATGTCTCTCTCTGTCTGTGGGTCTGTGTGTTTCAATCTCCAGCCCCTGGCCTGGCTCACAAACTGTATGGTGGTGCATAGAGCGCAGACAAGGATATTGTGCCACAATCAGGCATAATCAATGGGAGAAAATCATCAGGGAATTCATAATGATTGCTTTAAGGAAATCCAACAGAGAAACACTGCCTATTTTAACAGAAAAAAAAAATAAAGAGATGAAAGCAATAAAAAACGAAATAAGTTATTGAATTAAAATTAAAATACAATTGCAGGCATCAGTATTAGGACAAAGCAAATAGAAGGAAAAATAAAATAGTGACCTTAAAGCCAAAAGAGAACAGATACTTAGTATTCCTTATAAGAGCATTGCACAGTAGTCAAAAGAACAAAAGTTTAGTAAGCTGGAGTCAAGAAAGATATAAGAATGCTAAAGGGGTAAGAAATTAATTCAAAAATATATCAATAGAAACTTCCCAAATCTAGAGAAGGAAATTGATATCTAGTAAGGAAGGTGAAAGATTATCATGCGTATAATCTAAATCTACCAAAGACGTCTTATAATCAGATTCTCATGGAAGAAAGATATAAAAATTCTTAATCACAAACCATTTTGGAGATTCTCTGTTGACCTGATACCCAAATTCTTAGTAGAAACCATATAGGCCAAGAAAGAATGTCATGAAAAATTCATGGTACTGGAGGAAAATTCTAACAACCAAAACCAATGCCTATCTAAACTGTCTGTTAGCAATAATGAGAAGATAAAGACTTTGCCAGATAAAGGTAGAGACACTATGTCTTCACCACATGTATTCTATAATAGATGTTGAAGAAAATCTTTAAGCTAAAAAAACTGAACATTAATGAGTAAGACAATATCAAACAATGATATCAAATCAGTATAGTTATACAAATTCAGATTATCCTAATAGTGCAAGTAAACACATACAACATTCACACTTTTATCCATTATTAATAAATCTAAGTGGAGAAAAACTCCAAGACAATAAAGATATAAGAATGCTAAAGGGGTAAGAAATTAATTCAAAAAAATATCAATAGAAACTTCCCAAACCTAGAGAAGGAAATTGACTTTTAACTCCTTGCTATCCGCAGTGAACATACGATTCATAATATTTTCCAAGAAAAATTAGTGTGGGATTGCAGCCTGGACCAAATGGACATCTACATGACATTTTGGCTAGGAACTCCAAAATTCACCTTTACTTTTCTCACTAGATCATGGAACATGGAACATTATTCATGATATATGATATGTCATTCACTATTTAGGATTTCACAAAATAAAACTGTATTGAAATAATGTTGAGTATTTTGGGGGCCTAAATAGAATAAATTTTGGAATCAGCATCAAGAAAAGTCCTGAAAACTATACAGATTCACGGAACTAAAAACTATTAGAGGATCAGGAAAGAATACACAAATATTATTAAAATATTTTTTTAAAATCAAAAATGGAGAAAAAAAACAAAAGTATATACAAAAGCCTGTGAGATGCAGCAGAAGTGATGCTCATTGGAAGCTTAGACACATCAGTGCTCACAATGGAAAAGTAGAAATAGCTTCAATAGACAATTTGCATTTTAAGAAAGCAGAAAAACAGGAACAATCTAAGCCCAAAATGACAATAAATAAATAAGTAAATAAATAAATAGTCAAATTAGAGCAGACCAAAGAAATGAAAGCAAAAAGTACAACAGAAAAATGAACAGCAAGGAAAAGCTGTCTGGGGAGAAGTAGAATGGACACCTAGACTAGAAAGAGAAAACCAGAGATGAAAAGAATATTATAGCTGATAAAACACAAATCAAAAGCTTTGTTGGGAATTATGATGGAAATTATATTCTAATACATTTGAAAATGAGGACGAAACAGAATAATTTCTGGAATCATAAACGTTCTTTCAAGAATGGATTATGAAGAAGTAGAAAAGACGAAGAGACTCATAACAAGTAACAAAAATCAGCAGTAAAAAACTTCCAATGAAAGAACAGATGCACTCGTTGCTAAATTCCATAAAACATTTAAAGACCTGGATGAGCATTCTCCTTTTGTTATTCCAAAAGATAGAAGAGGAAGAAGTTCTTCAAAACATATTCTCTGAGGCCAGCCGTCTACTGATAGCAATCAAATAAAAGAAATGGTAGGTTGGGCTGGCTCAGTCCTGTCATATTAGAAAATGGGAGGCTAAGCCGGGAGGACTGTCAAATGCTCTAGGATAACCTGAGCTATAAAATGAGTTCCAGGCCAGGCTGGACTACTAAGTAAAGAAGAAGAAAAGCAGGCAGAAAGACAGGCAGGCAAGGAAGGAAGCTGCTGGGGATGGGAGAAAAAAAAAAGGAGGAGGAGAAAATGAATAGACCATATGTTTGATAATGTATATGCAAATATCCTCAAAAAATAATACTGGTAAATTGAAGGTATTAGACTTTTTCTTTTAAGCCAACAATCATCTTCCAAATCATGACACGGAGACTTAATAGTTTTGAATGCTTGACCTTAGCTTAGCTCTTATTTTAATGTTTCTCTTTTGCTATGTTTTGTCTCGGGGCTTTTAGCCTTTCATTCTTTCTGTATATCTTACTTTCTGCTGTCTCCATATGTGGCTGGCTGGCTACTGTCTAGTTTCTGGCCCTAGGCATTCCCCCTCTTTTCCATTGCTCTCTTCTTTCTCTTCTCTTAGGAGACTAAATTTCTCCTCTAACTTTTTCTTTCTTCCTGTCAGCCCTGCCTATCTTTCTCCTGCCTAGCTATTGGCTATTCAGCTTTTTTATTAGGCCAATCAGGTGTCCCAGACAGGAAAGGTGAAAGAAGAACAACGCTTCTTTCCAAAATTTTAAAAATTCAGCATAAACAAATATGACACACCTTTATACAGTTTGTGTAATATTTCACAGCATAAACAAATGTAACACATCTTTGTCCAGTTAAAATTATATTCCAAAACAAATGCATCAACATATTAAAAGATTATTAATTAAAGATTTGAAAAAGTATTCACCATGATCAAGTTATAGAATTCTAGGCATGCAAAGATGACTCAATAGACAAATATCCATAAATGAGAAACATATTCTCAACAGAATGCAGTACAAACCATATATACCTCTTAAGTTGTACAAAGAAGGCATGCATCAAGATTTAACATGTTCTGTGCTGGTAAGAAGACTCCATCCTTTTAATGTTTGTTGCATAAACACGAACAACTACATTTAGATACCAGTCCCAAGGTAAAAAAAAATTGTATAAAGGGAATTTTTCTGTAATCTCTGCTGACAAGCAGGTATGTGTAACTCAGTAAGCTCTAGGCTCAGTGAGAGACCTTAAAATCAGAATTAAACACACGCAGATGCACCATCTCACAAGTACATATAAACAGGTTTTTATTAAGATTTGACATATGATAGAGAAACATATTTAATGAATTAGACATACCAAAAATATACTCTGACATAATAATTACCATATATAAAAGTCAAAAGCTAACAATATATTCAATGGAGAAAAGTAAAAATTTTCTCACTAAGACCTATAACAAAACAAGAGTAAAATCTTTTGCACCTTTGATTCAACATAGTATAAGAATTTCTGTCTTGGTCATATAAGCAAGAGAAAAGAATAAAGGAAATAAAATTCAGAAAATGTAAAGTTAAGTAGTCACACTTCACAGGTGACATAAAAGACTTTACTTGAGAACCTATTAGAATAAATGAATTTAGCAACATTTCAGAATACAAATTAACATGCAAAAACCAGTATAGTTGTTATATACCAATAACAAATTTGATAAAATTGGTGAAGAAATCAGACTCAGACCTGGAGAAATGGCTCAGCAGTTAAAAGAACTGGCTGCTCCTCCAGAGGACCCAGACTGAATTCTCAGCACCCACATGGCAGCTCACAGCCATCTGTAATAGCAGTTTCAGGGATTTCAACACCATCTTCTGGATTCCAGAAGCTCCGTATGCACATGGTGCATAAACAACACATATAGTCAAAATATTCATGTACATAAAAAAAGAAAAGAAAAACAAAACTTTGATTAATAATAGCTGCAAATATATATATGTAGATATATATTTGATCAAAGAAAAAATATGTCTACAATGAAGATTCACAACATGATGTAAGAAATTGGAATTGAACATGCAGAAGTACACACACACACACACACACACACACACACACTAAAGATATGTTATTCCCAAGGGTTACAAGAATCATTATTGTTAAAATGTCCACAGTAGCCAAAATAAATTATGTATTCAAGGCAAACCTTATAAAAATACACAATTTTTTATGAAACTACTAGAAAAATTCTAAAATTCATATTGAAACACATACACAGCCAAAAATGTTGTTATCCTGACCAAAATGAACAAAACCAAGAGATCTTGTTTTATTTGACTGGAAAATAACATGGTATTGGAATGAAACACACACAAACCAATAGACCGTGATAGACTCAGCAATACACCCACACATATAGAGCCAAATGAGTGTTCACAACGATACTGAGAACACTCATTGGGTAAATAATAATCTTTTCAAGAAATTTGTGTTAGGAAAATTGAACATGTAAATGCAACAAGATTAAGTTTTTTCCCTATAACTCAGCAGTTTGACAGATAAATTCAAATTATATTAAGCATAATACCAAACTATAACACTATAAGACAATGGGAGACATTTCAAAAGAATAAGACCAAAGCACATGAAGCAGAAGCTAAAATAATTAGGCAAGTTGGTTACATTAAAAGATTCTGCAATCAACAGAGTACAGGGACCTTGTGAAGAATGAGAGAAAATATTTATAATGTCAACATCTGACAAGGGCTTGGTGTCAAAAATATATAAGAAATCGAAATATCTAGTAGTAAGAAAAATAATCCAATTAAAAATGAACAATAGATCTTTCAAATAGACAATTTTCTAAAGAAGACTATATAAATTCTGAACAGTTAGAGAATAATATGCTTATTATCACTAATCATCACTAAAATGTCAATCTAAATCATCATGAGATATTCTTCAGCTCAAAAGTAATGAACGGCAAAGCAAAAATAAATGGAAAAAGCACTGATAATCTGAAAAAATGGGAATACTGGCACACTGTTGGTGAGAGTGGAAATTAGTATGACCACTGTAGACAACTTTATGGAATTCCTCTGTGTTAAAACAGAACTGTAATACAGTCCAGTAACTCCACCCCTAAAGTCAGAATACAAATGTTAGGGCCAGCGCGATTGCTCAGTATGCTGACCTGAGTTCAATCCCTGAAATGCACTTAGAGATGAAAGAGAGAACTGCATCTCAAAGTCAGCCTCCAACCTGTGCACATCACTGTGACACATATTCTCCTACACATGCACATAACCTAAAAACGGTGACAAAAGCAATGAAAAAAAAAAAAGAAAAAGAAATGTCATGTGCAGGAAAATAAAATATTTAGCAAAATAAAGCAAACCAGAATGACAGTGGTCATGTATTCTATTACCACAAAGCAGCTGAGAGAGGAGAAAGTGGAAAAGAAAAGAATAGCATCCCTGAATGTCGAGGAGTGGGAAATGGAACCAAGGTAGAGTTGGAAGTGGAAGAAATGGATGGTAGTGTGTATGATGCATGTGTGTGTGTTTGTGTGTGTGTGCATACAATCAATGTATGACTCTCACTAAACTATACAATTAACATATGTTAACAAGACGATTGCATTGAAACGGTTGCACAAATACCAGAAGGTTAATATCTTAAATACATGTATTCTGAATCCTGGAAGAAGGCACCTGCCTATAAATATTTACTCTCCCTCCATTTTAGGGAGAAATGTCTAATTCTCTACAGTCAAGTCTTGAGTACTTTTTATTACTGTTATAGTTATTTTGTATTTTGATGTTTTGTTCTTAGTTGTTTCTTGCATTTACTTATGCTTTGTGGCGATAGGTTTTGCCCATGTTGATACATATTTATGTTAAACTTATATTTTGTATAACTTCTACACTAAAAAGTGAAAGATGATTTTTTTATTAAAATTTAAAAAGGCAATGATTTACTTGAGCCATACTCATCATTTGTTGGTCTAAAATTTTATTCCCTTCAGGGTAACTTATCCTGATTACCAGTATATAAGTAGCTTCAGAAAGTACACTAGAGTCTCCAGGTGAGAGCCTTGTGTATGAGCTTTGGATGAGAACCCTGTGTAAGGGCCCTAGATGAGAATCTTGAGTGAGATCCCTGTGTGAGGGCCCTGGATGAAACTGTGAAAACTCTGTGTCAGAGTCCTGTATGAGAGATCCTGTGTGATAGCCCTGAATGACAGCCCTGAGTGAGAGCCTTGAGAACTTGAAGGTGAGGCAAGTGTGGGCTCTGTTATAGTCTTAGACAGTCCCTTGTGTACTTGCTGTAATCTTTCCCATCTTGTCTCAGTAGATCCTACGTCCTTCCTACTATTACAAAGAGCAAGTATACATTTGTGCACCCACACACAAACACATAAACACACAGAAATACACAGACTTTTATACAAATGCACGAACACACACAAACTCAGAGAAATAGAGTTCTTTTCTTGACAAGCCATAATGAACAGGTCTGGATAACTCTTCTTGCTTTGTACACCAGTTTCAAAACTTCTCTGTTCATAAGTATTTCTCTCCTAACTAGCAGTCTATCACCATAGGCCTAATTATCTGTAGTAGCCTACTTAATGGGATTCTACTGGAGTAGATAATAGAATGTATCTTGATTAAAAGGACCAAAGAACAGTCTCTAGCAGATACAAATACAAATCTTATTAACCCAAAGTCTTCCATTAGCCCCAGACCTTTGACCTTTGCCATAATATTTTTGTTCTTGGAACAGATGTGAATAGTAAGGAAAAAGAGGCTGTATATTGTCTATAAAATTTGGAACAAGCTGTTAACTTAAGGAAGGATACACTATCTATATAAAGGCAGTCAAGGAAAAGCTGAGAAGGACTCAGCGAGGAACAGCACAACTTCCAAGACCACCAGTATTATCTCATTACCTGCTTTTCAGTGGTGGGAAACTAGATTGACTGTTTTCCTTGAAGTTTTCTAGTCTATTGCTAATGTGGGCAAAGCATCTTAAAAGTTGGGTTTAAAAGCTCTTTTTATCCAAGGGAAATGACCAGTTGTTTCTATCCCTCTACTGAGCGCAAGACCTTCTATGTGTACAGGAGCCGCAGTCTTCTTGGTCAAAGAGTACATTTGAGCCATGGTCATTTATGTCTGGGCTCTTGCTCACCGTAAATAATGCTTGACACACTGAGGCTGATGTTCTCAGATCCACAGTACGCTGTCACTTCTCCTGAAATAATGAGCTAGTTGTGATTAGTTTATTATTTTGATTTTGGTAATGTATCTAGTTTTATTCAACTTGTACATTGAGTTTGATTGTGGAATTTGAATTCAATGAATCCAAGCTTTTTAAATTTCTAGAGTTGGATCATTATCTATTTGTTTAAAGTCTGCTCTAATAAAATTAGTGAACTAAATTTTTATATCAAAGCATATTTATGATCTATATAATTGCCTTAATGCTCTTTAGAGCACATGCAAGAAAATCCATGGTGAATGTAGAAAAACAGGTGACTCTAAACTTTATGAAATTGTTCGGGTACAAATGTGGCCTACAGCAGGAAAACAGAAACAGAAAGTTCTGGATCTACCTAGAAAGGTATTATAGACCATACAGGTCACTGTAGTCTAAGTCTACCGCACAGCTGGTAAACAATGGGACTATAAAGGACATCCTGTAGCCTCACAGACCCAGAAATAATTCTGTCGGGAAGAGAGTGTGCAGACACCTTCAAATGTGTGATGTATGAGTGGTTTTCCTTACAGAAAAGTGACCTTCTGCTTACAAAGTTTTTGTCAGTGAAAGCAGAAGACAAATGACTTAGTGATCTAGGTTTAACTAATGGTAGCTAGTATTGCTAAATACTGAACAAATCAGGCTATAGACTTCTTCTTTCTAAAAGCATATAAAAATGTCTGAGTTTAAACTGAAGACAAGGAAAAGTCTTCTGTGTATGTTAATTAATAAAAAAATTCAGCTCAACCAAGCACAAAGTCTACATATTTATTCCAAAATAGCTTTTTGCATAGTTAACCAAAGCAAGAACCTGAAGGTATTCAAAATGGTAAAGAGATGTTGTTTCTTCAATCTGTCTTAGTAAATGATATTGAAATTTATGACCTCATAACTTGTAACTGATACAATTTTGCCAAAACTGTAAGGCAATTCTAAGGTAAAAGATATGCTTGAAAGAATAAGTAAACAAATGTCATATTACATATCACAGGAAGCATTCATCTTGCTATGTCATTTTATAAGTATCTTCAAAGTTTGAATTTGGCAGATTGTTGCAAACACAATAAAGGCTGTTAGGAAATAAATCTAGCAATTCTAGTGTTTTTAAAGAAGATATTCTTTTCCTTAAGAATTCAAAATCCAAAAGCAAATCAAGTTAGCAAATACTTAATTGCATCCTGATGTCAAAAAAAAAAAAACAGAGTAATGCCAGAAATATAAAATGATACACATAGCTGGGGAATACATGAAAAACAGAGTTAGTTAGAGAGAGACATTGCTTAGGAAAATAACATTGAATAAGAGTTTTCCAAACACAGAAGGGAGAAAGGAGACTAAGAAGAAAAAAAAAGCACACAAAACCTTGAAGGACTTGAGGACGAAAAGGTGAGAGATGAGGTTGATGTACCTCAGGGGCACAATGTTCCAGCGGGGAGTGGAGATTAGGGAAAGATTGCAAGGATGCTGGTTAGAGTGGTTGGATTTAACAAGGTTCAGAGAGAATTCATATGTAAAATAGCATCCCTGGTCCCAGCCTGGGATTTTCCTAATGTGGTAATTCGAATGCAGCCTTTCTAGGGTTCAGAGTGTGAGAGTCACCCCACTGGCACTCAGAGTGCAGTGACTGACATAGGGACTTGAGTATCCCTCAGAGCGAATACAGAATTTATGGAAGAAAGGCCAATGGCATCACTTTTTTTTAAATCCATAAATGGCTTTAAAAAATGTCTGAGAACATTGTAAGGCCACTTTTAAACTGGAGAGGAAAATAGTAATTTGCCAACCCGCCCAAATCCACATACCTTGCCCCATGCCTTGGGGAATGGCTAGCTGTCCTTTAGATCCTAGTGAGGAGAACGTGGAGTGCACAGAGAAAGTAGGCTGTGGGTTTCAGTGCACAGCTACCCTGCGGACTCACTGCCATCTACCTGACACTGCAGAGCTTTCCACGTGTGCATCATTCATAACAAAAGTGGGCCTCACCAATGATGAAGAGTCTAGATCCTAAAGTTACAGCCAAACAAAAAAGCCTTTAGACCAAGTAGATGAGACAATGGCTTTCAACAAGCAAATGATATTTATACCCTAAGTTGTCAATAGCTAAGTGCTATTCTAGAGCACAAGTCTGTCTGTATGTGTCTGTATGTGTTTGGTGTGTGTGTGCATGCCATGACATACGTGTGGTGCTCAAATGGCAACCTTAAGGACCAGTCTTCACTTTCCGTGTTATCTGAAACAGTGTCACTTCATTGTGCATTGACTGTGAATTCACAGAGACCACTGGGCTGCCACTTTTTAGACCTCCTGTCCCAACCTCCCATTTCACAGTTGAAGTGGGATGATAGGCGTGTTCTGCTATGCCCGGGTTTACAAGGGATTTGTGGATTTGAACTCAGGCTTTACTCCTCAAGCTATCTTCTCATCTAGTATTTTTGGTAACTTTTTTAAAAATGTGAAAGACATTTGGAATATCTCTGTATTGTATTTGTGACACAAAAAAAGCAAACAAATAAAAATCCTTAAAGGATGAAAATATTAGGAAATAAGTCATTTTGTGAATTTGAGAATCTGATTATAATGACAGGAAATTAATAACCTACACTTGAGGAGAGAAGATATACTAATAAATGATCAGTGTTAAACTGTAAGAACATATTTGAGAGTAGCAGCAACACATAGCATTTTTTACCCTTTAAGATAAGCTTTTTATTACTTATAAAGTAAATGCTGTAACTGTTTTTGAAATTGGTCCTAACTGATAGAAATGATGATTAATATATAATATAAAACTAAACTATATATAATTTTTAATCCTGTACATTTATTCTAAATATAAGATTTACAGAGGAAGAAGAGACCAGTTTTGGTAGGTTTGTTTGTATTAATTTTTGAGGGAATCTTCTTGAGAGTCCAAGATGCTCAAGTTGAAATATAGAATTAGGCAAGTTCAAAAATTGTATCTTTTCACTATCATTTTATTTGGCTTTAAAAAGAATTATTAATACCTAGAGTATCATAAAGTCATAGCCATGCACATGTAATAAGACTTCCTCAGTGGAAAATATTGTTATATCAATCAAATTATTTAGAAATTGTGTGAACAATAGAAAGCTAGGATGATTTTCAGTAGACCGGGAAAGCAAATACATGATTATAAATATCTGTTTATGAATCTCCATCAGTAGCTAGCTATATCTTTCAAACTCAGTGAGATGATTGGTATATAAATCCAGAGCTGTGGTTTAGCTGTTTCCTCAGGTCTGAAACATTCCCTCCTGAAAGGAAAAGGGTAACAAAATTTACATTTACAGGAAGTGCTTGAAGTTTACAAGATTCACAAACTTCCCTCTTCAAGGGTTTATTACCAATAACAACTCTAGGGAGCAGTATCTAATATATATTGTGCCCGAAAATTGTACAGAATACTTCGGGACATAGCGTTCATGAGTCAGCTCCCTTGCCACTGTGGGCTTTTTTGGTGACGCAGCTGCTTTTGACTCAGCCATTCTCCTTATTCGTTAAACTAGAATTGGGTATAGTCTATTTTTTTGGCCTGTCATCACTACTCTCAGTAAGTTGAAGTCTGTTCACATTGACCCAAAAAACTTAATATAATAAGAATGTGTGTGTGTGTGTGTGTGTGTGTGTGTGTGTGTGTGTGTGTGTGTGTTTGTGTGTGTGCTTCTTATTTCAAAGCATGGTATAGTTACCTATTGTTCTATCCAGAAAATATATGTCTTCAAATTGTAATTTTGATTCAGAGGTGGAAAAGTTTTCAGAGTAACTGTTTCCATTCGTTAATGTCTATTTCATCTATAGACTATTTAGATGTAGAATATATTCTTTCAACAAAAAGAGATCAGTTCAGTGACATTACATTAAATAAGATTTAGTCCCTTCTTTGATCACTATTCAAGTAGTACTTTGCATAAATACAAAACCATCTGAAATACTGATGACTGCTTTTGTAATAATAGAACAGCTGAGGACTGCCCTTTGCCCCTGTGTACTCTAAAGATCTTTAATTTTTAAAGTTTAAGTATCAGTGATGTATTGGACTTTAGCTTCAAAAACCTGCCTGCCATTTACTGGCCATGTCTAATTAATAAATTCTGTTAGAAGTTTCCTTAGAAGAGAAGATTTTGCTTTACAGAATGTCTATAATATTAGGAAAAAGAGTAAATAATTAAAAAAAATAAGAGTTGTTAAAATTACAGGATGGGAATAAGTTCCAGGTATAATTTTCTTCAAAATAAGAATCATGCCTTATTGCTTTCAACTTATCTTATTTCCTATTAAATTACTTTGTAATGAATAACAAAGAACGAATTGACTTATATTTGCTTCATAGTATCTGTGGACTTGGGATGAGAAGGGTCCCTGTGGTATCTGGGTCTACAATAGCCGTAAATAGCAGGGTAGGCAGGGTTCCCAAAGAATGCTGTTTACAAGGATGAGTTGACCCTCAGAGCAGATGCACAGTTGCTGGCATTTTGGAAATACCATTTCTGGCAGCTTAAACTATACATATATATTTTACATTTCAGCAAATGCTAACATGTTGCCATTAAAAGTTTCCCTGTGATGGTCTCAAACATGGAAGGATGGCACACCACTCTCATTGGTGAGGACGGGAGTAAGAGGGAACAACGCCAAATACAAGGAAGTTAGTCCTTGACCACAGAAACTGAAGAGACCATCTCAGTTAGCTTCCTCTGCTTGTACTATGGGTATTTGTCACCTGGTAAGTGTGACACTAGGAAATAAAACGTTGACTCTATATTTTATATTACTATTCAAAACATGGGATAGTTACTTATTCTATCCACAAAATATTTGTCTTCAAATTGTCATTTTGATTCAGTAGAGGTGGGGTGTGTCAGTCAGACCTAGTCCATGAAGGACTAACTAAGGAGATCATGCTCTCAACACTTCTCTTTTATTTGAACTATTAACCTTTCAGTCTTTCAAGCAGTGTCTATAACACAAGAATGGTGGTGTCATGATCCAATACTTCCCAAAAGATTTTATGCAAGAATGACACCTAAAATCGTAAGTCTTATTTTTCAGAAACTTTAGGTAAATATTAGCATCCAGTGACTTCCTATCAATCTGCAAAATTTATAAGATTCTCCTTTTTATTGAGGGATTAATCGTGATCATAAGTAGAGCTTTAGTCTTGCCAATGAAGATGCTAATAAGAAATTTTATGTAGAATTATATTGAGCTGGGTTTTTCTGTCATTTGTTTTACTTTGCAATTCTTTGTATATCCTGTTTTTGATGATTTTTTTGAACAAAGAATTCACTTCCAATACAATACCCTTTTAAAAATGAATCCTTACCATATTATTCTGACCAACTTTTTATTTTCCTGGTGTATGTTTCCATCATGTATGTGTGTGTGTGTGTGTGTGGTGTGTATGTGTGTGTAATAGGAAGAGAGAGCACAAACACACATGTAGGTGTGGACACACACACAACACAGACACACAAATCTGCATGCATGCTCATTAGTCATTTTTGCACACAAAGGAGTAAGTACATCATAAAATAAATCAATATAGACTTATGATATGAACATGGCCAGCTATGTGAGTTCCAGACCTTCACCTGTTAAAAAATCATGCAAAAGGAATACATATTTCTCCTTCCACCCCTCTTTTACTGAAACATAAAGATATAAGTAACACACATGTATGGTAAAATTTATGCAATGAGTATGCAAATCCATGAGATTCTGTAGAAACTGTGAAAGAGAAAGTAGAGAGGCTTGGCAACATCAGTTCGTTTCAAAGTATGAGAGAAATATACTTTCTGATGGTAAAGAGCATATTTGGCAATACAAAAAGACTTGTAGCAATATTTGGCAATATGAAAAGACACGTTCTAGACAAGATTTACCAAGAAAATAAAAATCCAATTACAAATGAAAACCATCTAAAGGTCAAAAAGAAAATGAAGCCATAAGAAATGTCAAAACATAAACTAAAGAGTGTTTCCATTTTGTGCCTCTTCTATGTATTTCTTATATCTTAAGTATACAGAACATTGCTTGCCATATATTAAACCAGATTGGGTAAATCTGTGGGTCAAATTATTGGCACACATATTTAAAGTAAGTTAAGTAATATGCCACATAAATACAGAGAAATGAGCAAACTCTAAGGTGACATAAAGCTAGCAATAGGTAGAAAAAAAATATATATAAGAGAGTCATCCAGAACCTTGATACGGTTTGTGTGTGTTTGAACTATGAATATTTGTAGTGCACAACAAGGTCCTTAGACTGTATTCCAACTGAAATGAGACTCTAGGGGAGGGTATTATCTTCATGAGATGCTAATCTAAGTAAGTGAAAGGATTGACTCTGCTATCTGTCTGTATATTTTGGCATGGTGTGATAGTTTGAATTTATTAGCCTCCATAATCTCATAGGGAATGGCATTATTAGGAGGTGTGGTTTATTGGAGTGACTATGGCCTTTTTGGATGAAGTATGTCAATGTGAGGGCAGACTTTGGGGTTTTCTACACTCAGAATACTGCCCAGCCAACCTTCCGCTGCCTGTAAGATGTAGAACTCTCAACTACTCCACCAGGACACCAGCCTGCATGGCACCATGCTCCCTATCATGGTGATAATGGAATGAATCTCTGAAACTGTTAGCAAGCCAACCCACTTAAAAGTTTTCTTTGAGTTGCCTTGGTGATGGTGTCTTTTCACAGCAGTAAAAACTCTAAGACAGCAAAATGTGAATCATTGTGGCCACTGTATCCCTACTGTGGTCATTTCTGTAAATGGGGAGATTCAGGATTTATTGATGACGGGATTGAGGTAGAGGAAGAAAGGAATCAACAGAATCCTGTGTTTTGGCTTATAAAATAAGGTATAGAATAGGATAGCTCTACATTGAGAGAAACAAATTTAGAGCATAAAATATAATGTATCCTCCAAGGCAAAACAAAGACTGCATAGCTAAATGTATAGGTGAACCTGGGTAGAAGCAGAGTCACTACACAAACAGTTGCTGTTTGCTTATAAATGATATTGAAGTCCAAAGAAACAGAGGAAAAAAGAAAGATCCGGTAAATGGAAAAAAGCAAAATGTTGAAAAGAAAACTTTTCCTAGAGATAGTCCAACATCCAGAACTGAGGAAGGAGGATCTTTAAAACAAAATATAAACAGATTAAAGCACATATGTACAATTAATTAACCTTAACTACAGATGAAAGCATCTAAGATAAAAATAAATCTGTTCGCAACTATTTATATCAAGTATAATTTTAAAGTTTCAATCTTATAATTATTAGAGGTTATTCATTGAAATAGTACTCTTCATTTCAATAAAGCAGATAATATGAGCAAATGTTTTCCAATAAGCAGTAATCATAAAAAACAGGAAAATGTACATTTTGTCAGTTATAAAAGAAATAGAAAAACAATACAGTATTTTTCATTAGTGAGTAAAATGATTTTGCTTAAAGGAGAACATTCAAAGCTTGTGAGATTTTGGTGAAACTAATATAATTGAACACAGCTGTTTGTTCTGAAATGAACAATACATAGGGAAAGACAATATGTTCATCTTATCTAACTCAGTAATTCCACCTTTGGGAATATTTAAACTAAGACTATAATTATACATAAGAGGGATACTTATATAAAGAACCAGATTTTCATCACAATATCTTTTAACTTAGAAATTAGAGAAAATCAACATAATCACATATGGAAAAGTGGTCAAATCAAGTATTGGGTGTGTAAAGTGGGTAAATACTTTTAAGCCATACACATGCACAAAAAGTAATCATACATAGTCCATGGAAATTCATGAAAATAGGCAAAATACAATCATATTTTAGAAGATTAAATAAATAAAACCATACTGTGTTTGTAAAAATCAATGGATAAATTTTGGATTTTGTTTCTGTTTTGCTTTGTTTTGTTTTTTGAGTCTTATGTCAATGTTCTCTGTTTTAATATTTAAGGACTGGAGTTCTCCTTTGCTTAGTATGTACCTCTGCCCCTTCTACCTAACTACCCCCTTTCTAGGTAAATTTCAGGCTGATGGCTATGACTTAGGGTGGCATCACAGAACTTCATATGTGGAAAGTCTCCCTGAAAGTCATGACTCGAAATAAACGCCCAACAAGTCAGGGCTGAAGCAGAAGCTACATGAGGTGACAGAATAAATGACTGTAACAGAAATAATTTATAATTTACAAAGTGCTTTTCTATGATTGTTAGAGAGTGTCCATTGAAATATTGCTCTTCATTTCAAACACAGCAGGAAAGTTTCAAAGTAGATAGGATTGAGTTCAAGACACTAGAAATTTGAAAAAATAAATTGAAAATGGAGGAAAAAACACTTTTACTTGTGTCCTAATGTTTTAAAATGAGTTAAGTATAGAAACTCTAAAAAGCTATATTGATCTGAAATTTTCTTTTTGGGTGTGCTGGTGGTTTCAACAACAGAACTAAGAAATACCTTTTTATTATTATTTAAAACACATTTGAATGTTTAAATAAAAACACTGAAACCTCCAATACCTACCTTTGTTCTCCTTCTACATTTCTCAAACCTTTTTTTTTAGGGTACTGAAATCTATTAACATATGAGCAAACTTATAACACAGTATTACTGGTTGTGAAGTTAGACTTGTATACTAGTATGGTTGAAGGAGAACGGAGCCAATAAGCCCATGGGTTTGAAAGCTTGGTCCCCAGTTGGTAGAACTGTTTGAGAAGGAATAGAGGTCATGGCCTTTCTCTAGATGTGTCACTAGAGATAGGTCTTTATGTTTTAAAAGACTTGTGTGATTCCCAGTGAGCTCTCTGCCCTCTTTGCAGTTTCAAGTGGGAGCTCTCAACTATCCCTGCTGTCATGTCTTTGCTTTGTTATCATGTACTGTAAACTTCTTGAACTATAAACCCTATTAAACACATTCTCTTCTAAGCTGCCTTGGTCGTGCTATTTTATCACAACAATAGAAAAGTGACTAAGACAACTTATTTTCTGGGAGACACACATATATGCCAAACACCTCTAATGAAAACTTTAATATGCAAGGTGAACAAACAAAGGAATATTTTACTTCTTAAGATTTTTTTTTTTAGAATCCTGCCCCCAAATTGAAGGGCAAAATATTTCACGGCTTCATAAGTATCTTTGCTCTCAGGATTAGATCTATTCTTCTGTGGACTTCAGCACAAACAACAGAAGAGCTATTGAACATAGGGATGTTCAATACGCACTTCAGTCGATAACACAAGGAATTAACTGTTTCTGTGTGCACGTTTTGATCAAGCTTGAGTTAAATTTCTACGAAGATCTCCTGATGGCTAAGAAGTTGAGAAAAGTACTGTTTTCTGGTGTGCTGTTTGCAAAGTAAATAAGGCCTACCCAAGGACATATAAGACAAGCTAGTCACTACCAGATCTGCAAATCAAATGCCAAATATTACATCCCTTTCTCAATGTTATGGAGAGGCTAGGATTCTGAAGGATCTCAGATGGCATGTGAGGGGTGCCCAGAGTCAATCTGAGCTGAGTTTTGATATGTTAAGAGACAAATATTTAGTTTCATTCTTTTTTATGTAGCTATACAGTTTGGTTAGCAAAATTTTTCAAAGATACTGTCATTTCTCAAATACATATTGTGAATGTCTTAGTAAAGCAAAATATCAGGTGTCTTTAGGTAGGAATGTGGGATTACATGTGGATCCTTTAGTCTATTTCATGGTCAATGGATCTCATGTCATGCTGTTTTCCTTACTATTTCTCTGAAGTATTTTATTTATTTATTTTGGAAATATTTTATTAATTTTAAGTCTATTGTGCATGAGATTTACCTCTCACTTTTTTAGTATGTTTATTTTTTGTTAGAATATATAAAGAACATGAGGGTTGTGTGTGTGAAGTTTGTAATCTACTACACTGAATATGTTTATCAGCTCTAGGACTTTTCTTGTTAATTTGTTAGAGTTTTATATTTATCTAAAATTTACCATCTGCAAATAAATACTTTAATTTCTTCCTTTTCTATTTTTATCCCATTTACCTCCTTCAATTGTATTATTGCTGTAGGAAACACTACAATTATTATGAAAAACAAGTATAAATTCTTGAATGTATACACTATATAAAAGTTTAATCAAGAATAAATAGTAAATCTTAATAGATTCATAGTGTACAATAAGACTGATGGATTAATCAAGATTTCCTTGCTAAAATAAGCCCGTTTCAATAGAGTATTGAATTCAATAGAGTATTTTCTAAATATTTATTAGTATTATTTTATGTGTATGACTTTCTGCATGTATGTGTGTGAGCTGCAGGTACCTGGAGTAACGCCATGTGGGGTGCTGAGAACCAAATATTAATACTGTCCACGAGTATTAAGTGCTGCTACCTTCTAGGCCATCTCTCGTCCCTCTATTCAACATTTAATTATACAAATTCTCATTAAATCATTCCAAAAAGAGCAAAATGGAAAGAATTGTGCATCATCATTTTGTGATGCAACATTCATAGTAAATCTCATAATACTACTATAATAATAAAATAAAATAAAACTGCAAATGTGTATTCCTGACTAACAAAATGCACAAAATCTTAATGCTCAAGATGATGCATTCCAAAGGTATGTTCCACATTACAAATTAAGAAATGCATGTAAATTAATAAATCTGTCAATAGAATGAAAAATTTAAAGTATATAATCATTCCCATAGATGCATTAAAAACATACAATAATATTTAACATCCTTTCATTTTTAAAAATAAAAGACTCTAAAATAAATATATTGAATCTAAAAAGGCTTCAATTTAAAAAATTTTTAAAGTTTTTAATTGGGCTCTGAAAGCACAAACAAAAAAAATTAAACAAGTGGGAACACATGCACTAAAAAGTTTTGTTAGTAGAAGAAACAAGATAAATAAATAACTTAAAATGAGAAAATATATTTGCAAATGACAAACATTACAATGGCATATCCATGCACATTGTGAGATATATAAGACAATAAAAAACAACCCAGAATATATAAGCAATTCATATAGAAAGCGCAAATATCTTATATTAGGATATTTTAAAGAAATTAAGACAGACTTACAAAAAGAAAATGCATGAAGGGCCACCAAATAAATGAGAAATTTGAAGTTCAGTGATCATGTTGGAAATGTTCATCAAAACCACCATGAGATTACATCTTGCCCAGTTAGAATGATCATCAAAATAAAGTAACAAATTGGTAAAAATGCTGACACAGAGCAAGAGAAGCTCTGATATAATTAATAAAGCCGTTGTGAAAAATGCATGATGACATCTCAAAACTAAAAATAAAGCCACCATATAATTCATCAGTCCTACTTTTGGATCTATATCTAAAAAAGACAAAATCTTTATACCAGAATATATACTGACATTCCCACGTTTATTGTAGCTCTATTCAAAGTGACCAAAATATGGAATCAATCTAGATGTCATATGGTTTTTGGTTTTTTGGTTTTTCGAGACAGGGTTTCTCTGTGGCTTTGGAGCCTGTCCTGGGACTAGCTCTGTAGACCAGGCTGGTCTCGAACTCACAGAGATCCGCCTGCCTCTGCCTCCTGAGTGCTGGGATTAAAGGCGTGTGCCACCATCGCCCGACTGAAATATGGTATGTTTATGCAGCTGAATATTACTCACCCATAAAAATAATGAAATCCTGTTATTCACTGCAGTATGTCTGGAACATGAGGAACATTATTTCGAGAAAATCAGACAGAGGCAAATGCTACATGTTCACTTTCATGGAAGGAAGGCAATAATTAAAGAGTGTAGAAGTAAAGAAGGGAAGAAAAGACAGAGATGGAGCACAGGTAAGTGGGATTGGAAACAGAAATTAACAGACTTTTAGGAACTGGGAAAAGATCTCACAGAGGGGGGATAAAGAGGTCAAGGAGGAGTCCTAGGTAGGAGGGTGTGTGGACATGAGCGAAGCTTAGTGTGTACAGATATCAAAATGAACCCCATTCATTGCTATAATTAATATATGGCAAGCCTGCAAATTTAATTTATATAAAAAAAGAAGAAATAATTTAAGGACTGCTCAATACTATATATACTATCCTCAAGAATATCACATTGAGTCAGTGAGATTTTTGTGTGTGTGTGTGTGTGGGTAAAATGCTCGCTGCCCATTCTGATGACCTGACTTTAAGACTACAAATCGCAAGACAGAAGGAGAGGATGGACTCCCACAGGTTGTCCTCTGACTCACCATGGTACATCTTACCCCTATACAACAAATAATACTGTAAAATTTTCATGTAAAAAGCATTATGTTAAGTGACTGTAAAAGCTAAACATAAAAATCATGTACTACTATCTCATTGTGCAGAATATTAGAACACTGCATAGAAACACAAAACAAATTCCTAATGGCAAAGGTATATATAATGACATGGGAAATAGCTGCCAACCCAAACAAGGCTTTCTGGGGGCAGTGGGAAAGATCTGGAACCAGATAGCCATAACTGTTTAAACTGTGACTTTCTCCCGTGCCACTTAGATGAGATCAAACATGTGCAGAGTGACATAAAAGTTAAAACATGATGAACAAAACCACTTTAATTTTTTTTCCCTAAAATTGTGCTGTTGAATTGGAGGTTACTGGCTGCTTAATCGCTAAGAAATCATATAAAATGTGTTCTTGGAAGAATCTAAGCATAAGAAGATGATGAAAAAACACATTTGTAGTTCTTTTTCCTCAGAGTTGGGAAGTGGCCAGACCTCCACAATTCCATAAACACTGGGACCGGAATGAATCTGGTGGTATTTTGGTTCTGACTTTTGCTAGGGCTGTCCCTCAAGCGAGATACAAAGTACTAGGACACAAGCTTGGAACAGGACACTGTCAGGTTGTGCCTGTTAGAACCATGCAAAGCCAGTGGCCCATCATCAGCTGAAACAAACTGCAGCAAAGGAAAAAAGATGCAAAGTCCTTCATTCTCAAATGTTACAGGCTTCAGAAGCCCTTGAAGGGCTGATTACAGCAAGTACTGCTGGGTGACACTCCTGAGCTTATGATTCAACACGTCTGCCTTGGGACCAATATGGAACATTTTTATCAAGTTTATAGGTGATGTGATGCTGGTAGCTGAAGACCACAGTGAGAGAAACAATGCATGAGACTGTACCCAGTGCACAGCATTCCTGCTGAGTTAGTGAGCCAACTTCAGCCAACTTCTGCAGTTCCTTGTGGTGTGATCCATTCTCCCCAGGCCACAGGCTGCACTTTTCTCATTAGGCTTACAATAAATTGGCTCTTCATACCAAAAAGACGCCAGGAGAGGTGGTGGAAATGTGCAGAGCATAAACACCATCTTTGAACTCTGATTCAGGTTGAGTGCATTGTAGAGACTGCATGTGGAGAGTAGGGGTTGGAGCAAAAGTGGTTGCTGCCAGCCCCCGGAGTGTGATAGAATCTAGAGGAGAGACTCCCTCTTGAATCTTAAGCCAAAACATTCTTTTCTGGTGTGATTTAGTTTCTTTCATTCAGTTACAAAAGGTTATATTTTTATGAGATGAGAATAATCATCTAAATAAAAATAAAGTTGACTGGCAATGTAACAAGCTCTTTGCAGAAACCATCGTATTATGTATAATCTAGACTATTGAGCATAGTATGAAAATGTTTTCTGGAAGTGATAAACTTGGCATAGGATATAGGAAAGATGAATATTTTTGAAAGCATTCTAGGAACATGGTTCTTCACATTCTGCAAACAAAAATAAATGGTCTCTTGGGAAGTTTTTGTATTCTCTTGAAACCGTTAAGACAGGTATCCTCATGTCAAAGGTTATCATATCTGGAAGACACCTGCTTAAGAAAAACCAAGGTTCATGGGTAGAGGGAAATAGCAGGAGACACACAGTATTAAAGCTATTTTCTAAGTAATTGTTCTTACTGACCTTGAGGCTAAAGGACAATATCCCTATGGCCCAAAGCATAGTTCTATTTAATTGAATCATAACTTTAGCAATAGAAACTATTGCAAGACCTGAGAAGTCAGAAACACAAGACAAGAAGATTTTACATAAAGCAGAACATTGGGATAAAACCACTCTGTCATTCCATATGTATTGAAGACTTGTATTGAGCTAAGACCTTTGCTAAGTACACCAGAGTAGAAAGAAAGACTTAAAAATAGTTTTGCCATCTAGAAATTTGTTGGGGTCATATGTGAGATGATAAGTAAGCAAAGAATTCTAAGAATTTGCTTTAGATTTGAGAGCAAATGTAATCAATTCCTTTTAAAATATGCTCTTGCTGTATAATGTAACAGAATGCTAATTTCTGTAATAAGCCTATTATATGCATAGAAAATTTATGGTCTGAAACAAATAATCATTATATTTGTATTAGTGAAACCTATACACACAGAATTAACTTTATGAAATATAATTCCCAATCACTGACCTCCCATCTGTTCACCTCTCCTTTTTTTCATGCTGTCTCCATCTGATGTAAGCTGACACAACATTAAAAGGTAGCAAAGTGGAAAGTACAGAGGGGAATATGAATTTATAATAATAAAAATGTACTGGTATTTCATTAAGTATAAATTCAATCACTTATTCTTCTCAAGTTTCTGGCTTAGAAGACAGAAAAGTAGAAATTATGAACTTACTCTGCTATTTATGACCTAAAAGAATAAATCAGCCCACAGTTACTGTGGGAACTGGAAGAAGACAAATAAATTGGATGCAATGTGTAGACAGA
The DNA here is from genome assembly GCF_000317375.1 of Microtus ochrogaster. Lineage (NCBI taxonomy): Eukaryota > Metazoa > Chordata > Mammalia > Rodentia > Cricetidae > Microtus > Microtus ochrogaster. The sequence goes on along the minus strand of NC_022020.1, from coordinate 35,862,532 downwards.
ATAAGGTCCCAGAATGGAATTTTTACAGTGGGTAATTTTACTTGATCCATAATGCTCATTGGGTTAAAATGATATTTAAAGTCTATATCTTATACCTAGTTAATATCAATTTTCAAAAGATAAAATACCCTAAGCAAGCACCAAGTATTAATAATAGTGCTTGATGTGGTTATTATTGTGAGGACAAAGAGCTGCACCAAGCCCCTTTCTTTTCTTTGCCTTCTCCTGTCTCTGTCTTCACTTGTCTATTTCTCTTACCTACCCATCTTGTTCTTTACTAAGATACTTGTTTAAAACAAGTATCCTTCAATAGCTTTGGGTTGAGCACACTTCTGCTCCTCCTTTTTAAATAGGAGCTTTGACCTTGGGAGTGACTGCTTTCAGGATATTTGATCTAGGGTGGTTCACAGCCTAAACACAGAATGCTAATGACTTGATATCTCAAGGTATTGAAGCAAATAACTGTTTTAGTTCTCCTTTGTATCATGTCCAGTCTTTTATCTTCTTCCCCCTGTAACAGGTATTGGAGTATAAATGTGAATAGAAAATTAAATGCAGACAAATTTCAGTATTCACTGGAACTCCCTCCTGGTCCTATCTTATGTTTTTGTGTTTATTATTTTCACTTGTGTCTTCCTAAGCTTTACTAACTTTTCTAATCCCCAAGCCCCTACCCTGGTAAGTGGTACGTTTGTTGAAGCTGGTCTCCAACAGCTGTTGTGTTAGGTTAGGTGACACCTATTCTGTGCACTGAAGGACGGAAAGTTTTGAGAGGAGGAAAATTACCTCTAGTGGCATTTTATTTGTATTTTAATAAATAAAGCTTGCCTAAAGATCAGAGAATAACACAGCCCCATTGGTCAGCCTTACAGACCAGGCAGTAATAACACACTCTTTAATCCCAGTAACCATACTAGTTTGTCATAGAAACCAGGCAGTTAATGCCTTGATTTCAGTGGTGTATGCCTTTAATCCCAGCCCTAGAGAGGAGACAGCTCACAGACAAAGTCTCATTCTGAGGCATGGTCACCTTTTAAGACTGAAGTTGAGGTAAGAGGCTGTGGCTGTCTGTTTTCCTTTTCAGACCTTTAGGTTGAACCCCAATTTTTGTCACTGAGTTTTTTATTAATTGTGCTACAGTTTGGCACCCAACTTTTGGTGTACAAATTTAGGAAAAAGTCATTTTCCCTAGTTTTTTTAGCAACCAGCAAGGCCAGAGTTGGACCCAAACCTAGACACCTAGGTTTGGAAGAGATACTAGCACTTTTAGCTCCCATATGCTTGGTTTAGCTTTCATGTAAAGATGGAAATAGAGAGACAATCTGGATTCTGTATGTTATTGTGTTGTCTTTGAATTATTTGTCTGCTACGGAAGGAGCAACAACTGCTGAAAGACATATTGCTGGATTAACCTAACCTATATATTTTGAAAATGCTTTGACTTCAAAATTTAAGTCAAAAGATATATTACTTGGGAGAAAAGGTTTTTCTTGGCTTCCATGGAAAATAAAAAGCTGTGGATTCATTCTTGGTTAAAAAAAAGATTTAAGTGAGGAAGACCCCCTGAAATATCTCCAATGGGAATGGATGGCCCAGAGGATCCAACATTTCGGAGCACCTCTGTTGTGGTTTTCTCTTAGTTCTACAATCAGAACAGCCCCAAGACTGCTGACTGAGATAATCTAGTTTCACAGAATCCTCCAGTCAGGACTTGACCATAATCCTAATTTTCTTTGGGTCCCCATAAGATTCTCAGCATGAGGTAGCCTACAAACTACACCCACATTCCCAAGAGGAGGGGTGGGTACTTTTTGGGTATTTAATGGATTATGGATATTAGTCATTGATTAGAGGGGTTGGTTACAAGTTACTATTGGTTATAATCAGGAAAAAAGCTAAACAAATGAAATTAGATGCAAGGTTCTTGTTTTGAAAACAAAAAAAGAAGATATAGACAGGATAAAAGGGTAGATAATTGGATCTACTCTGAAAATAAAAAAGGAAAGATATAGCTATGCTAAGATTAAAAAGGTAGACTATTGAATCTACTTTTACTTGTAGTCACAGTAGGTATATTTTTAAGGTCAAACAAAGGTATATTTTAGATAGACAAGTTATTTTCAAACACTTCAGAGACCTACAGAATATGGCATTTAAAATGTTTTAATAACCTAGGTTCTTCTTTTTATGACAATGAGACATGTCTGCTCCTGGAAGCACCATTATACTTCAGAGAAGATAATGGGCATCAAAGAAATTCCACATAGAATTTACTTTCTTTGTGGCAAAAGTAAGCTACTGGGCAAGAATATGCCCTAGATTTGAGTGCTGACATTATGTTGTCCTCATAAGACAAGGAGGACACAAAAGAAAGTGACTGCCAAACATTGTCAAGACAAGGAGGGACAGCCCTTCACAATACCCTGCTTCACAGAAACATCTGTTGTATATGTTAGGCCTGTAGGCCAAAGATGGATGTACCAATGTTGCAGAGGAACTTTGGGTGACTTTCTAGGCAGCCAGCTGTTTCTGTCATTACTCACATATTTTGGAAGTTGCTTGTTTGCACTTCCTGCTTACTCAGTCAATATTATTTCCTTCTTGAGTTTCTGAGGTAGTTGAAAACTAGATAGTTATAGTCTTCCTTGTTTAAGAGACTCAGAAAAGAAATTCACTAAAAGAATGTAAAGTATTTAGGGTTGTGAGATATCAAAACATAGTTTTAAATGGTAATGCAAGTTGTGGCAGAAGTAAATTATGTACAAAATGTTGGATTCACAAAGATAGGATAGATGTGGAGTATTTTTTATAAATTTGTCAAATGCAAATAGACTAGACATTGT
>NC_022020.1:35806329-35858784 GCF_000317375.1 Microtus ochrogaster | reverse complement strand
AAAAAAAAAAAAACCCTGAAACTATAGGGCTTAAAATATGCATGCTGAGCAGAAAAATCAAGAAAAAGTTAACTATTTCAAATATGTTGTTTTGATTTTTTTCCCTTAAATTAACCCTAAAATCATAACTGGGAAACTATTTTAAGACTATGTATCTCACTTTAGACATTCCAGTCCACTAAAGGGGTCACAATAACATGATCTTAATATTTTTATTTGGTAAGTGCATGAAAACTATGATAAGTACATCTTGGATCATATTTAGTTCATAATAATAGTATTTCCATTACAAAAGTATCCCTTGTGTTCAAAACAGATTAGAAATTCTTGGAGTTAGAAAAGGTCATTGGAACTTGGAACTTGCTTGTGCAGAAAGCTAAAGGTCATGGAATTTGACATTGGCAGAGTCTGGCCACTCAATTTGGTTTTTCTTATCCTATAGGACAGGGCAAGGAGAAGAAGGGGTTGGATGTGGGTGGAATCTTTCATTTCTTTGGATTTCACAATAGATATTTCTAAAAAGATACATGGATATTCTAAATGTCTACTTTATCTTTTGCTGATTAGTCCCTAGAATAATCTTTTTATAATTGCTACCAAAAGTAATAACATAACATTTTATTTTATACTGAGAGCAAACGGTATAGAGTAATTATGAAAGATGGTAAAGATCTTGGGAGTAACAGAAGGACCAGGAATATATAAAACTATAGTAAAAGAAGGATGCAAAAGTATCACGTTTAGTAGGTTTTTATTTACAATTTTTTATCAATTAATTAATTAATTAAAATTTCCAAGTTTGATCTGATCAATTTCTTCTCCCTTCTTCCCTTCCAGTTTTTCCCCCAATCTTCGTCCTGTCCCCATCCACTCCCTCTTCTTTTCCTTCAGAAAAGTACAGGTCTTCTTGTATATTAGCCAGCCATAAGATATTTAATTGGAGTTTCTATGAGCTCTCACGAACTCAGGTCATTTGACCCTATGTGTTTTCCCATAGTGTCCTTGGCCCCTCTGACTCCCAAATCCTTCTCCCCCCCTCTTCCACAGGTCTGCTTAATGGTTGGTTATGGGTCTCTTGCATCTGTTTCCATTAGTTGCTAGGTGAAGCCTCTCTAATATCAATTGGAGTAGGCAACAATCTATGAGTATAGCCAAATATCATTAGGAATCATTTAATTGATCTTTTTCTATTTTGGCAGTCATATCTGGTTCTAGACTAAGTCTCTGGGCTGTCAAGCCACTGGATCCTGGCCCTCTAAGCATTGTCAGGTGTGGGTTCTCTCTCATAGCGTGAGTCTCAAGCTGGACCAGTCATTGGTTGGTCACTACCACCGACACCCCAGCACATCTTGTAGGCAGGGCAAATTGTAGGTTAGAGATTATGTGACTGGGTTAGTTCCCCATTCCTCCACTGAAAGTCTTTCCTGGTTACAAAGAGATAGCCAGTTCAGGTTCTGTATCCTACATTACTAGGAGTCTTAGCTATGGTCACCCTCATAGATTTCTGTGAGTTTCTAACTAGATTCTCTAATTCATCCCAGTGATGTCCTTGATTACATTTATGTTTCCCAGTACTCTCTTCATTCCTCTATCCTTCCCTCACTTTATCTCTCCTGTTCATATGAACAGCCTCTCTCCTTTCCAGATCCACCCAACCCAATAGACCCACTGTGATGTCTATTGCATTTCTTCTTTGCAGTGAGATTCATGTATCCCTCTCCCTTCACTTGAGACTTCCTTGTTACTTATCTGTTTGGGGTCTGTAAGTGAGGATATTCCGTGTTTGTCTTTCTAGATCTGTATTACCTCACTCAAGATTACCTTTTCTAGTTGCATCCACTTGCCAGAAATTTGCATGCCATTGTTTTTAACAGATGAGCAATACTCCATTGTATAAATGTACTACATTTTCCTCAACTGTTCTTCAATTGATAGACATCTAGGTTGTTTCCATTTCCTGGTGACTATGAATAAAGCCACTATCAACATAGTTGAGCAAGTGTCCTTGTAGTATAATTGAGCATTCTTTGGGTATATGTCCAAGATTGGTATAGATGGGTTTTAAAGTAAATTGAGTCCCAAATTTCTGAGAAACTGCCATACTGATGTCATTTTCTTAAACCTGATGTCTGCATGGATCTAAAATCAGTGGAGCCTTACAATCATATCACACTGTATTGAAAGTACTTTGCCAAATGGGAACAATTAGCCTACAATAGGAACTAAAACTGTTCCTCAATCAGGAAGATGACCTCATGAGAATTGTAGTGAACTTTTCTGTAATCATCTTCAAAATCCAGACAGAGATAACAGTCTGTAAGCCTACAAGGTGATGCAAAGTCTTTAGTCATGCATGCCTCTCAGCTCCTACCTCAATTCACCCTATATTTAAAGCTATGGTTTTTGGAAATACTCCCAAACATGGACTAAGATGTCTGATCTCTACATCACAATGAGACCATAGGACTAAAATCCTTCCCTATCATTACATTACTATTTTCTATTTACCTTTTTTGGTAAATAGTTAATCTAACCTCTTGGGACATTCTCCAGTTACATAAACACTCCAATGGAAAGACAGAAAGTGACTTGGACAAGAAAATCATATAAAGACAGGTGCTATTTACAAGACACACATATAAAGACACAGTAACAAAGTAGAACTGATAGAGTTTTAAAACAAATGTGAAAGAAAATCTGTTATACAAACATCATAAACAGTATTGTTTCAAAACAAGAAATTTCTCAAGAAATAAAACCAGAAATGACATTTCAAGAACTTTCAACTCAACATAATACATTATTTTCAAGAAAGTATAAAGCAATTACTAGGACTGTAGTCTGGGCCACATAGTAAATTTTAACAACTAAAAAAGGACTGATATTATTCAACTAAGAATAATCTATCAAGCCTAGTACCACAGACTGAAATTAATAAACAAGGTAAAAGAAGGCATGAGAGTGTTGACTGAGTTTTCTGTGCTGCCCGGTTCCCGCAGTCATTAAGTCCCAAAGAAATCACACAAGGTCTACATTAATTAAAAACTGATTGGCCCAGTAGCTCAGCCTTCTCATTAATTAATTCTTATAAGTTATATAAGCCCATAATTCTTGTCTGTGTTAGCCACATGTCTCGGTATCTTATTCAGCAAGGCAGTCACATCTTGCTTCTTCTGTGTCTGGGTCACAACTGCAGAATGCAGAATCCTCTTCCCAGAATTCTCCTGTTTTCATTGCCCTGCCTCTACTTCCTGAATGATTGCTCTACCTTTACTTCCTTTCTTGCCACCGGCCAATCATCATTTTATTAAACAAGTACAACACAAATGTTTACATGATAAAACTATTGTCTCACAACACAAAAGGAGCTGACTTTGAGAAGCCAATGCAGCAGAATGGATTGGCTGTAAAATGTTCCAAGGCGATTGGGAGAGTGGCAAGTCTTGACTGGGAATCAAACTTTATCAAGCTGTTTAATTTAAAATTGCTTTAATGTACACGAGTTGCTCTTCGGTAATCTTTGTTTTAAAACACAAAGTGACCTGTCACTGTTGCCATGCACACATCTAATTTACTGTTATAAATCAATGAAGGAGTCAGCACAGTATACACAGTATACATTTTTTTTTTTTTTGATTTTTCGAGACAGGGTTTCTCTGTAGCTTTTTGGTTCCTGTCCTGGAACTAGCTCTTCTAGACCAGGCTGGCCTCGAACTCATAGAGATCCGCCTGCCTCTGCCTCCCTAGTGCTGGGGTTAAAGGCATGTGCCACCACCACCCGGCTCACAGTATACATTCATTCACACTTCCCAGGAGGGACACCACCACGGCCTACAACTTCTCAGAGCCTCAAATCTGTTGCAGTCAACAGCTTCACAATGGTGATGAGATTCCTTTGGCTCCATAACAATGATTGAAAAATAAAAATATTATACTTGTATATGTTTAAAGGGTCTATCATTGATGGAGCTTAAAAAGCACTTATATTAAAATATCAGTTCTGTTCTTAGGTAATGTTTTATATGCTTAGCTTTGTAAATTACCCATTTGTTTACAGACAGGAATTTTCCCCACTTCTGATTATTTCAATTTCTACTATTAATTAATTGATTTATTTTTAAAATATTTTATTTTGATTTTTATCTCTGTGTGTTTACATGTATGCCATATCTGTATGTAAGTGTTTGTGGAACTCCATGGAAGGTGCAGGATTTTCTGAAGCAGGTAGCTGTAGAGGGCCTGACTCAGGTGCTAGGAGACTAAAAGAATAGTAAGTGCTTTAACCAGTAAGTTATCTTTCTTGCCTCAATAATTTACATTTTTCTCCTGTTTATGTTTGCAGGTTTTCTAAGAGGCCATGTCTTTTGAAATTCCAATGAGAATTAATGATTTTTTTCCTATGTGCTCTGACCTACCATCTTTGTTTCCAGGTAAGTGGTGGAGGGGAGATCAAAACAATACCAATAACAACAATAAAACCAGAACACAACAACACTTACAGCCAAATATGCAGCAATTAGTAATCTTGAGAAATTAAGCCACACATCCAACTCATTTATAATATTTTCCTATGTCACATTTGAAAAGACAAACACAGTGATTTTCAAGTACAATTAGCATAAACTTGACTATATCGTTGGTAATTTTAGGTTCAAAATTGTTATTATAAAAACAACACTAAAGACATTGAATTTCTAGAATTTGCAGTTACTTAAGCAATTAGATGATCTATAACAGATCACTGGACAGTTGGCTGTCTATATAAGAAGATTCTTTATTTTGGGTTCAATCAAACTGGGTAAAAATATTCACATATATTTTAAAATGAATCCATACAGGATTGTCTTGCTGTTCTTGCTTTTATTCTTTAGACAGTGTAGCTGAACAACTATTAGCAAAAATGTATATTGTATTGGGCAATATATGAAATCAAGAGAAAATTGAAATGATATGTGGAGGTTGCATAAGTCCCATACAAACACACCCTTCCCATAAGCACTGAGTATCATGGGTAGTTCTACAGGAGGTCTTGGAGATAAGTCTGTGTATGTAGAGGGTTGACTTTAAAGACACTCTATTATGAGTGTACACATGAATGTACACACACACATACATAAACATGCGCATGTGCACGCACACACACACACACACACACACACACACGCACACCGTAATTCTTTATGACCTTTCTATGAGTTTAACAAACTTGGTAGCTGTTTTTTCATCCAGGTTCTTGATCTAATTTATGAGTTCAATCCATGAATTGTGTATCACACGTACAAAATTAAAATGTCTAGTTTTCTTTATGTAAGTATAAAAGGGGAAGTACTGTGTCTGTATTTGCTATAAAATGCAAGGCATATTTAAGAAGTCTTATGAAGAAACTACAGAAGAGCTAGTTTTGTAACTAAGGGGAATGTTCACTACAGTATATTACAGTGAACCTTAATCAAGTGAACTACCTACCATCTGGGCTTAATTCATATTACAAATTTGATTTTATAAGGTGACTCAGTCATTCATCTAAAATTATTCCATTTCCCATAATATTAAGAGCAATAATTAAATCAGCAGTGCTGGTCTCTAAGGCGTGAGCATGCAAACTGTTTTTAGGCACTTTAGATAATTTACTTACATCAGGTACTTAACAATGCTTCATTATTTTAAGTACCTACAGTGCCGTGCTGTTACAGTTTTCATCTTCTGTTATAAATATTTCTACATTTAATTAGATCTTACTTTTTTGTCCTTTAACTATTGTAGTCTGGTTTAAGGCAATTTCCTTCTCTGTTGCCCTAGGACAAACATAATCACCACTAGAACTGAAACTGTAGAGAGTAGATCAACCAACCAAATTTGAGGGCTGCAAACATTGTCCTCCAATTCCTTGGTCAAATCCCATGTGTTCCTTGATATGCTCTAATCATCTTAAATAGCTCCAAGCATGCAAAAGGCAGAAGCAAAGTAATCTAAGGAATAATTGATGAGCATCATGCTTGTTGTAAAGAAAGTGATTTAGTAAGCAAATTGCAGAATCCTTGTTGACTGCTCAAACTGAGTGCTCTAGATAATGTATCTCTTCCTTCTCCACTTTTTCCCCTCCTTTCTCCATCCCCCTTCCTCTTCCCCCTCCTCAGTTCTTTCACTCACAACCATTTCCATGTTGAGTACCTAGGTACAGGGGTAATCTGTCAACTCCATGCTTCAATCGCATCCCCTTTTCTCCAGCTTAGCCCTGGGGCTTCCCAGCTGCTGTCCTAAGGGATCCATTCTTGAACCTGTTCAGCCACACTGGTGTATGAGAAAGATTGCCAAGGCTTTGAGACAGATTCTTGGAGGCAGTGGAAGAGTCCATCAAAAGGTGATATATATACAACATACTCACAGGATTTTAAGGTTAATAGGATAATTTATTGTATTTCCTTGAAATAAAACATCGACAAGAGGGAATTTTTCTCCGACACTTGAAATCCCAGATGTTGGGGGCAAAATGGCATTTATTCCACTGTGTTTTATGCTTCCCAAGTGGTTGTCAAAATGGGGGGTGTTGACTTAGAACAGTGATTCTCAGACTGTAGGTCACAACCCCTTTTACAGGGGTTGTATGTCAGATATTTACATTACTATTCATAGCAGTAACAAAACTACATTTATGAAGTAGCAATGAAATAATTTTATGGTTGGGATCAGCACAGCATGAAGACTTGTATTAAGGAGCCCAAGCATTAGGAAGATTGAAAATTACTGACTTAGAAGAATAATGTAGCGTAAGGACATTTTTGTTAGAAAGTTGCCTTCCTCCATTACTGTGGGAAAATACACGTGAAACTATCGAACACTGTCCTAAAGTAACACATTCAGTTATTTGTCAAAGTTGATCATAGATATAGATATAGATTTAGATTTAGATATAGATATAGATATAGATATAGATATAGATATAGATATAGATATAGATAGATATAGATATAGATATATATATAGATATAGATATATAGTTACAATCTCAACATTCAGACATTCCACGTTATAATGCTATACCCTCAATTACCTTCTCTGATAATGAAGGATACCATTCAGTTGATGGGTATCAAAGTCAATGTCAAGCACTTGGATTTGACTTCTGGAGGCATAAAAGTAGGCTAGCTATTTTCAAAGCCTTTCCTATTACAATCTGTGGAGAATGAGTGAAGTCCTGAATGATGTGTGTTATTGACATGGGAACATCTATGTCACTACCAGAAGGTCTCTTAACGATCTGATTCTAGCATTTCTATACGTGTGCCTGTGTGCATCATATTTTTCATTTCCTCATCACCCTAGTCAGGATACAGGACCCAAGCTGTAGAAACATGTGAAACAACACAACACTACACCATTAACATCAGGATAGAAAATGTATTAAAAGATATTGATGCACTCATGGAATATATTAAAAATCCCCAAAGGGTAAAATTTATGCCAAGCCAACAATAAAAATAACAATAGAACAATGAACTAAAATGACCAGGACATTATAAAGGTCATCTTCCCTTCAGATCTTTTCATCTATCTTTTAGCCTTAAATCAACACAAGTTCTGGATTCAGCATTAACAAATTGAATCCCTTCTGGCTAAAAGATGTTGGCAGATCAGATTAGATTTCTCACAAATTAACTTCAGTGAAATATAGTTATGTAAAACCCACTTAGGAAATATAGCGTGAGTCAGACTCAGCAGAAAATAAAAAGGTAATAACTTCAGATATTCAAAGAATTCAGATAATGAAGTTATCAGAAAACTAAAACATTAATGTATTCAAGAGAAAAAACTTTATTTAAGAAAATATCTAATAACATTACAAGACTGATTTTAGAAAAGAATCAAATAAAATTATAGAACAAGGGTCTGTGGAGTGATTTCTTAGGTAAAGGCACTTGTAACACATGTCTGGTAATCTGACTTTAATCTTCAGAATCCATATAATGGTGAGAATTGACTCCAAAAATTTGAACTCTGACCTCTACATGGATGCTGTGGTACATGTGCCCATACATACATCATTTCCATATGTACACATTAATACAAATAACTCAAAGTTTTCAAATTCTAGAATAAAAATTTAAACTAGCTGTGGCAGCACATACCAGTAACCCCATTACTTCAGAGGCTGAGACAGAAAGATTGCCTTAAATTTCAGATGTGGCCACACTGGAAGACCTTGTCTCTAAAATAATGAATCTAATGGACAGAAAATAAAGCAATGAAAACATAATTAGAGAATTAGAAGATAGTTCTAAGAAGGTGCTCTAGTATTTTACAGATACAAAAAGTAGAAAATATAAATTAATATTAATTAAATTAATGATTAAATAGAAATTATGCCTTTTTTCTTAAAAGCCAATAATAAAAGAATAGAAAGAATGAATAAAGCTATCATGAACCATATCGTGAAAGATATTTTAATATGGAAAATGGCACACAGTATCATGCATACAAATTCAATAATTTTGATGCACTAAAATATAGATTGCTCCAAGGGGATTTAAATCTTAGTCTGGCCTGGTTTTGACTTTCTGTCCATCTCTAGAGAGAATGTCATGTAACTCTGCTCTAGAGCAGTGGTTCTCAACCTTTTTAATGCTCAGCCCCTTTAATACAGTTCTTCACATTGTGGTGACCCCCAACAATAAAATTATTTTCTTCCTAGTTCATAAGTGTAATTTGCTATTGTTAAGGTTTTTAATGTAAATATCTGATATGTAGGATATCTGCTATGAGACCCCCACAGAGGTCACAACACACAAGGTGAGAACCACTGCTCTAGAGTAGAGGCACAGGACTTCACTGCTTTCTCTACTGCTTAAACAGGTCTCCATCTCAGCTTCATAAACAGAGGTAACCACATAGTCTCGGACTGAAATGATTCTCCACACACTGAAACTATGTTTATATCCTCTAGCATGATGTTGTACTTAAAGACATAGTAGTACTCAATATAATTGCTTCTTATCAACCAAGGACACAATAGCATATAAAATTACTTAACTTCTTAACCTCCATGTTTCCTCCAGCTTCATTCTATAATTAGAATCTTCATTTCCCATAATTCTCAAAATAGTTTCCCCAAACCATTTTTTAGATACTGACATAAAATAATAAATTAGATAAAATGCCTCATATGACTTCAGAGATGGAACTAGAGCTAATAAAAATTAAATATTCATGTTTAAAATAGAGATGTCTGTGAGACTGTGGAGATGGCTCAGTGGGAGTGAGTACTGAAGTTCTCATACTCAGCATCCACGTAAACGCCTATCTAGTGGCCTGCCTGATCTGTCAGAACTCTAAGTGGAGACAGGGAATCCTAGAGCAAGCTAGACTAATTAGACATACTGACCCATCCTGCTATTGACTCAGCAAGAAGTCTTGCCTCAGTGTATAAAGTGGAGAGTGATGGAGGAAGACACTGATACCAGTCTCTGACCTCCACATGTCCAGGAATAAAAGTACATATATGCCTGTATGCGCACAGCTGACACACTTATTAGAGAGAGAAGGGAGGAAGGAAGGAGAGATAGAAATAGGGAGAGACAGAAACAAAGACAGACTAGCATGAATTTCTTTAATTTACCCCAGCTTCTTTGGACCCACTTCTCTTTTAATCAGGATGAAAAGACTGGCAGATAGGAGGAGGAGCCAGGATCCTGCAGAGACTGAGTGGATCTGGGAACTATGACAGCCTTAACATTTAACATTTATTAAGTAATGCCTACTGGAATCTTGAAAGTGTTTCTAGAATTTTTCTTTATGAAGACAACATGGAGGTATTTCACAGTATGTGATATTCTAGCAGAAGTCCTTCTAGACCGTGGTGGCCACTTCATGTAGAAGTACTTGCCTTTCTTTTACATTGTCTATTTGTATTCATCATTTTATTACAAGTGTGCTCTTGTCCCTTAGAGAACTTATAATATCTCCTTAAGTGCCACAAGAAAAGAGTAGGAAGGAACACAGTTGCTGGAAGATATCCAAATCTTTTGGAGAGGTTAGAACGGTGGTGAGAGGCTCTATAGGACAATTTGTGCTGTTTGGATTTAGAGTGTGTGAAGAGGAAATACAGGGGTGGGAAAAGTACAGCAGACAACGATGTCAGAAGGTATAAAGCAACTCATCTCTTACAGTATTTAAAAATGGGGAAGTGAAGGAAAGTGCCAGTATTGGTTATAGCTGAAACTATACACAATTTTCCAGAAAAGTTCAGCTCCTTCTGCAAACAAATGAAATTAAAGTTTTTGTCTGCTGCTTCAGACTCTAACTTTGACAACATTTAAATCCAGTAGGATCAAAATCAGGTTCTGTATATTCTCCAAGAGCTACTCAACATAATCCCCTTTCTTTGTGGACAGCCCATAAAGAGGTCAATAGAATCCTGTAATTTATTGAGATGTCAACTCTGCAAAGTTAGCTGGAGCCGGGAAGGACAAGCCACATCTTTCTCTCTTTTGAAAGATGCATTGACTTCATACGGAGAACATTTCAAGGAGTTTTGCTCAGGTAATCAATACATTTCTATATTTATAAGCCTAATCAGAGCCCATCTGCTTTTCTGCTAAAGTACTAATCAATGAGACAGTCACATAATCTAAATTATAAACTTTATTGCATTGATCTTTTTGTTCTACTTGTTATTCAGACCACAAAAATAATTAAATATTTTCATTTTAATAACTACAACTTGACACAAAATCATTTCCTGGGAAATATTTCCCTAACGTCAAGACCATGACATCTTACACTCAGTTCTATCATTGCTCATCCTAGTTTTTAGACTGTGGTAGATCGAGACTTACTTTAAATGCTCTAGTCTTGAGACTTGCCAGCTGCTCTCCAGGCCATAGATAGAAAGCCAAGCAGCTGCCTGCAACTGACCTCAATGGCACAGTCACTCAGAGCCTAATATCAACAGTACAGACTCCAGTCTTACAGCAGAAATTCTGCAGCATCATCTATAATATATGCAGTTCACCATATTTCACCTGCTGCTGTTTTGCTGAGGCAAGTGGCTGCTGCCTCGACCCATGCAAAAACAAGCATCGTTGAAACTTCAACTACATTTTATTTTTACTTCGAGGGGGTGCAGCTAGTCAATGTTTGACTGAATCCACCCAAGCAAGGAGAAAGGGCTAAAAGAAATAATTATAGATACGGGATATTTTACAAGGAACAAGGGAGGTTGGGTGTGTTGATGAGGGCATGTTTCTTTCTGTGCCATGGGATCAATCATTCATTTCACATTGGCTTATGAACAGTTATACTGGTAGCTAGAGAACGTATACAGCCCCCTCTTCCTTCCTGTCACATCCAAGCCACCACTTCTGTGGCTATGCATTTCCTCTGACGAGGCAGCTAGACCTTCAGGGAGATGAGGAGGACTCGAAGGCACCAAAATACTTAGCATCTTCACTTTGTATTTGAGGATTCTCTTCGTGTCATTTAGGCATATGGTGTTTACACTCTGAGACGAATGTGCACTTTTTGGTTTTTAGGCTTTCTCAGTTAGGGGATATCTGAGTCAGAATTTGAGGTCTAGCTCTTTGTCTTAGACCCCCCAAAGGCCTGAATCCATCAGCATTGCTTTTCTCATGACCAAATTACCTGTCTGTAGAAAATCAAGCGAATGAGTTTTAAAACTCAGCATCTGTAATGTTAACAGTAACCATTTGTAACAACTGCTTGATGACTTTCTATTTGGATTGTTGTCATTTTAATAATAAAGACAGATATAAAGCCCTGTTGTTTCTATGCCAGAATTTATAGGGTTTTTGTTTCTGTGTATTTTAAGTCAATATTCTCTGCACAGTATATGATACCAACATATAAAATATATTAGTAAAAATATATATGCAATGTACATATATATGTATATATACTGCATCTGTTGTCATAAATAATCTTTGAATTGTCACAAAGCCTTTAGACCTAAAATTACCTCAGCCTTAATACAAATATAAGCTGCTTTGCAATTCCATGTCATCCCACCAGGAAAGGCTGTCATCCAGAAAACAAATGACAACAGGTGCTAGCCAGGATGCGAAGAAGCTAAACTCTTCCAGTTTCCACAAAGCATCTTGTTTGTTTTCCTTTTTGAATGCATATATTTTAAAGTATTGATGATGACAGTGGTGGTGGTGTGTTTATATGTGTCTTCTGTGTGTATGAGTCTGAGCACATCACATGGTACTTGTCAGAGATCAACGGACAACTTTTGGAAGTCAGCTCTCTCCTACCATGGGTTCTGGGACCTCAAACTCAGGTTTTCCTGCTAACATGTTCAGTCCATCTTATGGCTGAGCTATCTCACCAACATATGTTTTATTTAAAAATAAAAATTAGCAACAACAACAACAACAACAAAATTTCAATATCTTCTTTTGGTGCCCCAAAACAGCTAAACAGAAGGAGTTTCAAAAATATAATAAAATAGCAGTGAAGTTTCAGTAAATGTGGATAATTATATGCAATGGCTTGAATGAGCATGGTCCCGTAGTTTCACATATTTGAATATTTGTTTACCTCTTAGTGGAACTGTTTAGAAGGATTAGAAGGTTTGACCTTGCAGGAGGAGGTGTGTCACTGGGGATGGACTTTGAATTTCAAAACTCCATATTAGGCTCCAGTCTCTGTATCTCTCTGTGTGTATATTTCTGTCTCTCTCTCCCTTTTTGTCTATCTATCTATCTATCTATCTATCTATCTATCTATCTATCTATCTATCTACCTAGCTATCTAGCTATCATATATCACTCTGTTCTTCTTCTCTCTCTCCCCGGTAAAGATGTAAGTTCTCAGCCACTGCTTTAGTGCAATGTGTACCTTTCTACTGACACTACACACTTCCTTCTGCAATATACATGAGCTCATTTTCTGAAACTATAAGCAAGCCACCAATTTGAATACTTCCTCTTATAAGTTGCCTTGGACATAGTATCTCTTCACAGCAATAAGACTGTAACTTAGACAGTATTTTTGTACAGTATGCATAAATCTAGCTAGCATAGACCCTGGTTTTTCATAAACAATGCTATTTTCAAAGGTAAGAAAAATAAAATTTCAAAGCAATCTACTTGTAGTTAGCATCACCTTTGAACAATGCTGGACTTATATAATAACATAAAATGTAAATTTTGAACTAGGTAGAAGCCTGGATGGTTATGTAGGTCAAAACATGCATTTAATTTTCTCCATAGCATATTTTCTAACTACAGGACTTAACGGGCCTATTTTAAAGTAATTCCAAAGGTTTTGATAAATCATTTCCTATTGAGCTATCTTTTACTGTATCAGTCTGAGGTTTATTTCAGCAGGGGACAGTTCCTGCACAACAGATATATTCCCTGGAGTCAAAGTTATTTTTTTTTCATGTGAACAGACAAAATCTTTGCAACACTGAGTACCTCTTAGACATAGATGTAGAAGATTCTTGTACTCGGGGAGAAGATCTGGAGTCATGAACATGGTAGCACACCATAAAGTCCTGCAATGGAATGTGTCACTGCCCTAGAGGTAGTGTGACCTGAGAGAATGGATAAATGAGGCCAATGTAAATTTCATGAAACAGTCAACTGTATTCAGATCATCAGACAATTTGTATTCTAGAGGTTAAAAGAAGTCACATGAGTAAAGTGTTCAAACACAAATGTAAGCCACATGTGGCGGGCAAGCATGTTTTTCTACAGAGGCATATAAACATATAACAGTAGGCAGCTGCAATGACTAACCTGACGAGAACTCACTCCTATTCAAAATATCTAGGAGGGGCTCAAAAGCATAATCCAAGAGGACTTTGTGGTTTTGAAGAAAATGAGGTCACAAGACTCTTGTCTTGATGTCTTGTGTTTTCTCACAAGCCCTCAGAATTCTCCCTCAAACAATTCCAATCTTTGTGTTTACAATCTTTAATTTTTAATTCTAATATTGTTAGTGATGCAACTTCACCTAATGTCACATTTGACTTCTCCTGTATCAGGAGTTCTGCTATAAGCTCCATAGCGATACAAATAAGTACAGAGATGTGAATTTAACCAAAGTTGCTTTTCTTTCGCATTAACAGAGGGCATTTCTGCATCACATGGTCTGGAGACCAGGTCTCTTCTGCCTCGTTTCTCTGTAACAATTTATAATCTATTATTTTTATTCACAGGGGTTAAAGCAGCTCACAAATATCAGATATCCAATCTGATACACCAATCCAAGGGATTGGGAACAAAGTAGATTGCAAGTGGTCTGAATGGAACAGATCAATGTCCAGTGTGTCAAGGAGCCACACACCAACACTTCATACGTCCTTCCTTATATGGACACCTCTACCATGTATTAGCAAAAGGAGTATCTGTCTATCAGTACAGGCACATAGCTGGGTAAAGTTGGTGGCATGGACAGGCAAGAAAAAGAAAACTACCTGAATTTAAAAGAGCAGAATTAATAATAGAAGAGAATTAACACTATAGTAATATCTCCTTGAACATTAATTAGGTTAATTCCAATTTATTTTATATTTAATACTCATCCTAGACCAAAATTTACATCTTTGATTAAGGCACCACTTAGATACAAGCCCAAATGAAAAGTCTGATAGTATTATAAACACAGAATATTTTTAGGTGGAAATTTTTATGTTTCTGTGGGGTACATCTATAATTTATGCTATTTCCTTAGTAAAACATATCTGAAGTTCAATCGTTACATCAGAAAGAATTATAATCTTCAGGCTTTGATATACTTTTACCAAGATAGCCTCTGAACTTTTGCTAATTTATACTTTAATAGAAAATTTGCTAGGATATGATTCAATGATTTTACAAAGCAGTTTATTGAGTTGTAATTTGTTTGCTATAAAAGTCACCCTGTGATATTTATCCTTCAACAACTTTTTGTAGAGTTATACAGTTCTGATATCATCATGTTATTAGAACATTCCCATCCCATCATACTAAAAGATCCCCCCTTGCCTGTCTCTTATGGATTTAACTTTTTAATAATTTTATGAAACCATAATTACATATGTAATTGTAATTACAAAAGTACCCAGTACATAGTTTTAAGGGAGACAGAGAGAGAGAGAGAGAGAGAGAGAGATACAAAGAGATTAGTTTCCTGTTTTTTTCAATGTTGTTTATATAGTGTATCATACATCTGTGGCCTATTGTTTTTTGTTGTTGAATCCTGTTATGCTTTGTGATATGATGAATTTTGATACATGTTCACCAGCTAATACTTAAGTTCCCACAATTATGAGATAAAACATTTAAGGAAAAATTTTCCCAAGTCTTTGAAATGAGTTGGACTTGTTATTTCTCAAATTTGCTGGACTTTTCTTTTCAATGTATGTTAAATATGAGAACACATAAGACTAGACATTCAACAAGGTAGTTATATGGAAAAATGGCAACCATAATTCTCTTAAGAAAATCAGAATTTTTCCATAAAGGATGATAAATCAAAATGATTGTGCATGCCTTACTCCACTTCTGTAAAATAAACTTTGTGCTTGTCTTCTTCTATTAGGAAGAGAAACACTATTTGAACTAAAAAGAAGTGATATATCTTTCCTACTTAGGTACATAGTACATTGTTTAAAAACAAATTAGAAACACCAGACCATGATTGCGGTGTGACACATATACTTCTCTTCTGTAAGTTTAGTTTACTTGTATCATAGGGTTTCCTGAGCGCCTATTACACACAAGATACTCTTTGAAAATAAAAGAAAATAAAAATGAACATGGTCATTTGCATCATGGAGTGTTGTCAAGTACACAGTTGGTTCCAGGATGATATTATTTACAAAAATGAAGGAACTGCTGAGTCAACAAAACAGCCTTCTTCAGTTATAGGAAAACCAGGAACATTGCTAAAAGTGTGAGTTCAGAAAACTCCAGTTTAACAATTCTACCAAACTCCACAACTCTTAGCAAACGCCTCCTTACCTTAGCATTACAGTGACTTCAATTCACATCTCAGGATCTCTTCACCACATTAGGAGAAGTCGGCATGGAATGTACTCGGTATCCCTCAGCTGTGGTGTTTGAGACTCTGCTAGGTACTCCACTCTTTACATTTTTGGTAACTCTTGTTTTCAGTGACAGTACCCTGCAGCCCCCTTTGTCCTCCCTAAACAGAACTTAAAGCTTCTCAGACTTTAGCCTGTCAATGTGTTACCAGTCACAGGGTATCTCAGTGGCAGTCACAGGATATCCCAGAGGAGTTCCGGTTGAGATTCTTTGATGATGGTGTATCAGAAACCAGAGGCCTTAAATCACCAATGACTCATTTCAATGACCATACAGTAAACTGATGGGACAAAGAAGTATACTATAAGGTGCACAAACCTTCATTGACACCAGGATGAGTAAAGAGGTTTTGGAGAAGCAAGAATAGAAGAGAAGCAAGAGATTTTTCTGTTATTGTGGACTTTGTTTTGTCTTTTTGGAGGGTGGGATGCTTTTTTTTGATTGCTTACTCTGAACTGTTTCTTTATGTGGAGGGGACATGGCAGTAATGAGGGGAAGAAAGGGGGACTGAGAGATGCATAGAAATGGGGTGCGTGATGTGAAACTCCTAAAGAGTCAATAAAGAAGTTTTTAAAAATTAAAAAAAAGAAAAGAAAAAAAACCCAAGAATGAATTCATACCCAGGCTAAAATCTGAATGACCAGGATAAGAAGATGAGATTGGTACAAGGGAGACAGCAAGATAAACAAAGATTGTGAGTCGTCATAACTTGAGTTCTTTAAGAAAATCTAAGTCATTCTTTTAGGCTAACCTTCAGAAATGGTGACATTGCAACAGAAGAAGATGCAGAAGCAAAGAGGAACAAACTGATAAAATATTCATAAGTTATACTAAAGACTATAAGTCAACTCTCTTTCTGAAGACACTGGTGTCTACACTGGTAATTTCTGTTCATATAATAAGAATGTTAAACTTTAGCCTCCCACCTGCTCAGGATGGGTCGTACCTGTGATCTCAGCACTCCAAAGGTTGGATTGGTCAAAGCCAGCCTGAGTTATATGATGAGTTGCATCAGACTGGGCTATAAGATGAAACCTTTCATTACGCTATCCTTAAAACAAACAAACAAAAGCAAACCTATAAAGGAAGCTATATGTGTACATGTATAATTCTGAATGTATTTGTTTGACTTTAGAAAAAATATTGTACCTGCTTGTGGAAATTGGATTCTAAGTAAATGTTTTTATAATAGGCATATGGTCAACTGTCACTTTAGAATGAACACTGAATCACTATATCACCACTTAAGTTGAAATAACTAACAGGGAGCAATCATAAAGACATAGAAACATAATGTGCACTGAAAGGGAGGACAATTTAAAGTATATTAGGAAACAGATGAAATAGATCATTTATAAATAAAAAACAAAAATAGAAACCATAGAAGTTTTAAGCATTTGATCATATAAAAATAACTGTAGGACAAAGAAATAAAGAAATAAGCTATGTAGAAAAATGAAAAAAAAATCAATAGACTGAAAGAAAAATAAGCAATGTGTCACTGATGGGGACCAATTATCCTTAACACAAAAATCGCTATGAAAATAACTGCTCCAAATATAGCACTCAGCAAGGAAACATGAATAATAACTGCTGAGCAGAATGCACTGAAATAACGTACAAACTACAAATGGTGACCATAAAAGAAGGTGTTAGGGAACAAAGACCACTGGAACCCAAAGCAGAGAAGGCTGGGAGCACAAAAACAGAGGTAGCCCTGGTCATCTGGAGATAGAAGTCAAACAACAGCCATGTCAAGGTCACACAGTAATGAAGTCCCATTTCCTTGTTTCAAAGAGAATGACCCTTTTCAAGTAGCCTATAACCCACTCCTCCACCTCTGCCATAGGTCATATTAACTAAACCTTCTTTCCTACAGTGCTATATCTTCCTCCCTACCTCCTCCTAGAGAAACCAAAAGAGAAGATTTCTTAATTTTTTCTGGATGTGAGTAGAGTCTAAACTTCTGATTTCAGACTCCACTGTTTAGCCGGTGTTATTAAAGACCCTTTGCCTAAAAGGATCCCTCTCTCCAACTCGAAAAATTTACAAATTTACAAAAGGGACTTAATCTTACTAATGCTGGCCTGAAGAGAAATAAAAGTAGTCACTATATTACATTCTTACATATTAGACCGTGTTGAAAATGTAATAGAAAATTGAAATTTTAATTTCTTCTTAGTGGAAAGAGAACTTAGTACAACTTCAAAAAAATTTTGGCAATATTAGTATTTTGAATGTATACAGCCTAACTTTAGGTATAATTCTAAAAATACACTGTTGTGTGTAAATACATAAAGTATAAGCCCATAATTTGAAAATGAAATGCCTACAGATAAAGCTTCAAGAAATTTTTGACTACTTACCTACCAGTATCCTAGCTATCTATGTGTTTGTCTATATCATTATATTGCTATAAGTGAAATGACATATTTCAGAAAAAAAGTCTAAATACATCTACTTCAATGAAAATCAAGTTTAGAAAACATTGACAGATATAATATTTCTTTTCGTAATAAACTTTATTATATATTTAAGAATATTTTGCAAACATTCAAGATGGATTTACTTCTCTAGATGATTTCAGAGAGAAAAAGATAGATAGATAGATAGATAGATAGATAGATAGATAGATAGATAGATACATAGATAGATAGATAGATAGATAGATAGATAGATAGATAGATAGATGATAGATAGATACATAGATAGATAGATAGATAGATAGATAGATAGATAGATAGATAGATAGATAGATAGATATGTCTATGGCACAGCAAATGCGTAGAGCTCAGAGGACAATTTCTGCATCCTGTCACTTGTTGCAGGCAAGGTCTCTTTGGGTACTTACAGTGCAAGTACCAAGTCTGTACTCTGAGCTTCCAATGAATCTTATGCCAGTGCTTTCTAGGGGTGTGCTAGGATTGCAAAGACTCACTAATCCATCTGAAGTTTTACATGGGTTCTCTTGCTCTTCAGGCCAAGAGCTTTATCCATGAAGCCATCTCCCTAGCCCGCCTAGATGATTAAATCCCAAATAAAAATATGCAGAATGTTAAAATACATGCTGTAAATCTTTGCACTTAGCCTGATAACCAGTTATCAATGAGGTATTGTGAGTTAGGTCAGAGAATACAGAGTATTAATTCTTTGGTCAAGGTCCCTGCAGACTACAGATGGTATAAAAAAAATTAGGGGAATTTAAGGAGTATCTAATGAAGAGACATTTTGCAAAGGCGTGGTGAGGTATTGAAAAAAAACCATTTGAGGCAGTGCAGTAATGTTTTGCTATGTGACAGTGCTAAATAATCTCTCTTAGTTTTAGATAGAGTGTTATCAGAAAATGGAAATAGTCTGCAGCAGAGAGTCTCTAGGGGTCTTTGATAGGAGCTGAAGCCATTTATCAACAGCATACAACAGCAACTCTGCCAGGAGAGCTGGGAGAGCAGGGTTTCAATGCTCCCTCCCCAACCCCACACTCCTTGCCGGTGATCCCTATTGACTGATGGTAAACTGCACTTCAAATAAACTTCTTGTAGTATGAGAAAGATGTGGATTGAGAGTGAATCCAGTGGGATAAATGGGTAACAATTTGCATCTTTAATTAGTCATAATTCTGAGCCCTACAAGTTATCAATTCTGTGGACTTAAGCAGGTCAGTTTTCCGTACTTTAGATATTTTGTATCTTACATCAGCTAGCATCTAGTTCAGAGACAGAAAAGTGTCGAGTAACTTGAAATAAAAAATTCCTATTGAACTAAGTCAAATATTCTACAGCAGCCATCCTCAACCCGTGGATCTCAACCCCCTCAGATCAGATATCCTGCATATCAGATATTTGCAACTCATAACAATAACAAATTTACAGTTATGAAGCCACTGTGAAATAATTTCATGGTTGAGGGTCACTGAAAGATGAGGAACTGTATTAAAGGGTTATAGCATTAGGGAGGGTGAAAACCACTGCATCAAAAGGTCCTAAAGTAGCAAGTACAGAATTCAACAACTGCCTCAGAGGCAGGATAATTGAACAGTGGGAAAAATTAAAAACTCAAAGGATTTTTTCTAAGACAGAAATTAAGACCTCTTGCAGAATATAGTCACCATCAGAATAAGTGACTGCCAGGGGCCAGTGTTCAGGGGCCACAGCTAGCCCCAAAGCAGATCAGATGTGTGCTAATAGTTCTTCCATTTTCTAACCTGAGCAGTAGGACAGCCCCTTCTGTTGACAGTGTCTACTGCTGAGTCATCTGGAAAGAACTGGCTTCTAGGTCCCCTAACAGTAAAAAGCATCACAAGTATGGTGAATTGGAACTTGAATTGTAATAAATTCATAACTGGAATGTGTAAATGAGCATAATAAGAACAACTTTAATTATTGACACTTAAAAACCAATTATTAAGAAGAAAGCACATTGCTAACCACTTCAGAACTATTATCTTACTCATTTCTCACTGAAATTATGTTTGGAGTATTGTAGTACACACTTTACACATGAAGAAAATAATGACAAGGCATTAATACCACACTAAAAGAGTCGCTGTAGACAACCAGAGATATTGCACATACAGTGCATAAAATGCTATGTTCTCCCATCTCCTATTTGTATAGGTTTACCAGTTACATTATTTTTTTAAACTTATTGTTGATTTAGCATCTAGTAAAGTAATAAGTCTGACTCCTTTGATAACTATGCCTTCACAATGCCACATGATCCATCCCTACAATGTTTTGTTGGCAGGAGGCTGCTTCTTCATTCCTATCTGCCCAGAAAAAAAATAATCACACAGAAATCTGTATCAATTACAACACTGATTGGCCAATAGTTTTACAATATTGCTAGCTAGCTCTTATATCCTATGGAGGTGTCTGTCTCTGGCATTGGCTTCTTTTGATCCTATATATTACTTCCAGCCTGGCTATATTCTGTTAAATCATTGGTCAAAACCAGCTTCTTTATCAGCCAATGGTAATAAAATATATTCACAGCATACAGAGGGGAATCTCACATCAATGTTTCCTTTATGCAATCTGTGGTGCCAAACTTTCCTCCTCCTTTTCTATTTATGTATCATAAATGTCTATAAGGTGAAGCTGAAACATTCTAGATTAACAGTGAAAATCTTCGCAGAAATGTCAGTGAATGGAACCAATGACATTTCTTGTGACTTTCTAAACATGGATAATTTTTATTTGTTATTTTAAACACATTTCCTTCTCTACTGACTTTTGCTTTTCTCTTTGCTACTGGTGCTGGGTTTGTTGTTTGATTTTTTTCTAATTTGGTTGTTTTGGAAACTAGGTCTAGCTATACAGTCTACATGACCTTTGAACTCATGACCTCTTGCCCTACCTCAGCTTCACAAATGCTACAGCGAGAGGTCTGTGACAGCCCTCACACCTCACTTTCCCGCTATGTGCTCTTTTTATCTTAAAATTTTTAAGAAAAACATTGCTGATTTTGAAGTTTAAGTTAATTTTCTAAAGATTTGTCAATTTGTTGCATTTGATGTTAACCTTTTCCCCCAGCGGTAGAGAAAAGCATATGGGGCCTCTTTACAACCTTGCCAAGCAAGGACAGTGTACAGCAGCTAGGGCAGTGTCAAGCATGCGTGCATCTAGATGCCCTTCCTTTCAGAACTCAGCAATGGATGAACAAATGCCAAGAACTACAACTACCTCTGTGTATACATCACTCATTTTGGATGCAGAAAGGATGGATTAAGATTACAGCAGTTTATAGTTGCTTCTGTTATATGCCAAACTCATATCACATCTAAGGTAAGTAAGCTAAGTGAATTAAATCTTCTTAAGATTTTTCAAAGTATAGTACACTGAAGTTGTTGCAAAAATGCATCTTCACTCACAGTGACAATATTGCCATGATACACCAAGTGTTTATCCTGTGTAGTGCTTCTCTGTATAATCATTGTAGCTATGTCCCTGGAAAGTAGTAAGTTTAATAGTCATGAGTGCTTGATACTCATGCACGAAACCTAGAGTAAACTTAATTTAGATTAAAAGGGAATTTTCTTTTACAGTTTAAAATGGTAATTTTGAAGTTATTTACCACATGAATATGGAGTTGACATTGTCCCAATGAATACCACATTTTCTTTTTTTTCCCATTTTTTAAATTTATTCAGTAGAATAAAGACAAATGTGCCTTAAATGGTATACCTTTTATATACAGAAATGATCCACTCTCAAAAAGTTTGAAACAAGCAAAAACAGTCTTTCTTTCTTTCTTTCTTTCTTAAAGCCTGGGCAACCCATGAAGGCCACGTCAAAGCCCAAACACTGATAGTTTCTCAGCAGTCGGTCAACAGGTGTTGCATTAGATCAACAGTAGGAGAGTACATAGACTTGGAGAGAAAGACCGAGAAGTCTTTTTTCAACCCTGATCCAGGCAGCCAGTCTTCAACTGAGTAACAGGGTGGGTGTCACTTCCGAAAGCGTTTGAAAAGTGGGTGCACGTGCTTGGTGGAAACTTTGCTTCGGGAGGAGTGGTATTCCATATACACAGTGTCATCCGCCCCAGACATAGAGCTCATGGTGCCAAAGCGTCGGGATGCCTGGCCAGATCTAGAGCCGAACTCTCCAGCCACCACCTCTTCCTCTGCGTCCAGATCAGAGGCCGCCAGGACCTTCTGCAGGAGCTGCTGCTGCTCCTCTTTGGTGGAGAATGCCAACTCTTCCTCCTCCATGCCAGCGAGCTTTGTGATCACCTTAAAGCTGTAACCTTGGTCTACTAAAAATCTCTGTCGCTTAGTAGAATAAGCCATTTCCTGTGTGTCCTGGGACACCAGCGAGTAGAAAAAGGCATTGTATTCCTCCGCAACCATCCCTTTTTTGGCTCGGAGTACGCGCCCCAGCCTCTGGGCTTCCTGCCGTCTGGAGCCACCGTGGGAGGAGATCTGAATGAGGACGTTTGCTTCTGGCAGATCGAAGGATGTGTCACCGACCTTGGAGATGAAGATAGTGTTGATTTTGGGGTTGTGCTTGAATTCTGGAGAATCTGCATCCTCTCTCCCTGGAATGTGGGCCCATAGATGAAAGGTTTGTTCAACCGAATGGCATATTCCTTCAAGGCAAATACGTTGTCGGCAAAGACAATAATCTTGTCATTCCTCCGCTCATAAAACTTGATCAGAAACTGGCAGGCTCGGAACTTGTTGTGATTCATGGTGTACAGCAGGATGCGCTTCTTAGTTTTAATTGCCACATACTCCCGGTAGAACTCAGGAGACATCGGGCACCAAACCTCGGCACACTGGACTTTGGCGATGTACCCGTTGTTCTGCAGCTCCATCCAGTTGGCTTCATAAAGCTTGGGCCCAATCAGGAAATTTAAGTCAACGATTTTGTCGTCTTCCCGAACAAGGGTTGCAGTCAAACCCAGCTTACAGCGGGCCTGCACAATGGTCAGTACCCGCCGGAACATTTTGGCTGGAATGGTGTGCACCTCGTCAAGGATCATGAGGCCCCACTCCTGGGTTTTGAGCCACTCCATCACTCTCTCAGCCTCCCAGGACCTTTTTCAAATGTTACCATTGAAGGGAGTAGCAGTAGAGATCGATTTACGATAACAGGACCAGAATATTTGGGGTTAGAATACACACGAGATTCATACCTAGAGGCCAAAATACACTGGGTTTGGGTTAGATTTTTTAATGTCTCATTTTGTGTATGCATGCTTTCCCCTGGCTGATTTCTGTACTGAGAATTCTTCATTTAACCTTTAGTGGTGTGTTCACTGGATTTTCAAGTTTTCAGATGACCACAGTGAACCTGTGGTTTGGGTATCTGATCCTCTGTTCGGTGTCTTAAGTTAGCCATTGACTGTAGCCTAAATATTTATTATTTCCTACCTTTTTGTTGAATTGCTGCCATCAAGAATGCTCTGTCTGCTGTATTGATGTAAACATAATGTGAGCCGATTGAATTGTTTTACAGGACATTTAGTTTAGGAAGCGAAGGTCAATGTCCAGTTGCTTTGTAGATAAATTTCTGTCTGTAATTAAAATCATCATTGGCTCCCACATACATCAGGTAAGACTTTTTTGTTGTTAAATTTAGAATTTGATTAGCCGGGAAGAATTCTTTTTCTCCAATAATAATAATTAGCAGCATGTAAAATGAATATTTAAAAGAGATAGTTAAGTGAATAAAAATAATATTTAACATATGGAGCAAAGAAAGAATAAGTTCACTTTAGCTTTGCAAATATTTAGATTTGGGGTGGGGGATGATGCTAAGAAATAAGAGGAAGAGCAACTTTGAAATTTTTTTCAGTTAACTAAGTACAACAGCTTCATTTCTCTCAGCTAATAAAGTGGAACTTGAACCCCCAAATGTAAAACTCAATGACAAAATTTATTATTTTCTATTTATGTGTGATTTTCTTTAAATGCTATATAATACTCAATGATTAAAATATTCTATAAAGTGACTTTCACATGACATTTATGTAAAGCTGAAATTATTGTATGTATTCCCTAATTTTAGTTATTTAATTCTTGTTCTTCCATTTCACTGTCTGCTTTATAAACATTTAGCTTACAAAGTAAATATTTATATTACTTAACTCTTTCTTTAAATAAAACCTCTTCTCACATGGCTTTTACTCCTCTACAATTTAATATGCATTTAGGATATAAATTAATCCATAGATAACTATAAATCCAAGTCTCAATTCTGAGTTACATATGTTTTAATTAGCTTCTAGGTGGGTACTGGCCATCTCAAAGGAGACTCCAAGTTAACATGTCTACATAAGAATTCACAGTCTTCAGTGGGACCACTGGTTCCCTGCCAATGTTTCCCTACTATCTTGAGAAAGGCAATGTCATCCATCCAAGGCATTCCCCAAATCTGGGAACCAAACATGACACCTCCTTCGATTCCTAAAGTCATCTGATTTCTTCACAAGACCTAATCGTTTTATTCATATAAATACAAAAATGTCGTATTTATGATTTTAGCATAAAGGCTTCAGGACAGGAAATTAGTAATTTCTGGATACCTAAGAATAAATGAATCATTGCACAAAAAAATGAACAGATCTGAAATTATATTCACAGGTTGCTAAATTGATTGTTTTCTCCTAACTGTTAAGTTCCTAGTTTATTAACCTGAGACCATAGTGATTTCATCTATAAAGAAAGAAATGTTTTTAAAATTTTTGTTAAATTATCCATTTCCTAACAGTCTAAATTATGATTGATTGGACAACTCCAAACTTTCAGTTGCTTATAATTCTGAGATATGTGTGTTGTTTCTGTTACATACTTATCTTGTACAGGTAAAAAACACTTTTGTGTAATTCTAACAACCAAAGAACAAAGCAGAAGGAAAAGAAATGATCAAGAACACTGAAAGATAAAAGGCCAGGTGGTGGTGTCACACGTCTTTAATCCCAGCACTCAAGAGGCAGAGTCTGTCAGATCTCAGTGAGTTTGAGGCCAGCCTAGTTTACAGAGCTACTTCCAAGAAAGCTAGGACTGTTACACAGAGAAATCCTGTCTTGTAAAACCAGAAGGAAGGAGGGAAGGAAATACAGAGAGAGAAGCCATTAATAGCGATTAAGAAAATTCTGTATCATTCATAAGATATTCAAGCCCCAAAGAAACATGCATTACCCAGTTCAGATAATCAACCAAATAAAACTTGTTGCATGTCAAGCTCCTCATAACTGCAGAGGATAGAATGCCAACTTACCCTACTAGACGGAGCAAACAAGAAATGGTTAGTGGTCAATAGTAATGGCTTTTACATTTCTGTTTAAAAGGATCAATGAAGTCATGGGTGGTGATAAAGTAGCTCCTTTATTGTACAGGATTGTTTTAGCTATCCTGGTGTTTTCCTTTTCAATATGAAGTTGAGTATCATTCTTTCAAGGTCTATGAAGAATTTTACTGGGATTTTGATGGGGATTGCATTGAATCTGTAGATTGTTTTTGGTAAGATTGCCATTTTTACTATGTTACTTCTACCTACACAAGAGCATGGGAGATTTGTCCATTTTCTGGTGTCTTCAATTTCTTTCTTCAGAGATTTAAAGCTCTTGGTATGCAGGTCTTCCACTTATTTGGTTAGAGTGACTACAATACAGAGCTACAGTACTGAAAACAGCCTTGTATTGGCATAAAAACAGACAGGAGGATCAAGACCAATGGAACTGAATAGAAGACTCAAATATCAATCCACACAGCTATGAACACCTAATTTTTGACAAAGAATCAAAAATTATAAAATAAAAAAGAAAGAATATTTAACAAATGGTGCTGGCATAACTGGATATCAACATGTAAAAGAATAAAAATAGATCCATATCTATCACCATGCACAAAACTCAAGTCCAAATGGATCAAAGACCTTGACATAAAACCAACCACACTGAACCTCATAGAAGAGAAAGTGGGAAGTACACTTGAACGCATTGGCACAGGAGAGCACTTTTTAAATATAACTTCAGTAGCACACACACTGAGAGAAACAAATAATAATGATACCTCCTGAAACTGAGAAGCTTCTGTAAAGCAAAGGATATGGTCAACAAGACAACATGGCAGCCTACAGAATGCCAAAAGATCTTCACCAACCTCACATTGGACAGGGGGTTGATCTCCAAAATATACAAAGAACTCAAGAAATTAGTCATCAAAAGAACAAAAAATTCAATAAAAAATGGGGCACAGACCTAACCAGATAACTCTAAACAGATGAATCTAAAATGGTTTAATGACACTTAAGGAAATTCTCAACATCCTTAGACATCAGGGAAATGCAAATCAAAACAACTTTAAAATTTCATCTTACACCTGTAAGAATGGCCAAGAACAAAAACGCTGATGATACCCTATGTTGGAGAGGATGCTGGGTAAAGTGAACATTCCTCCATTGCTAGTGGGAGTGCAAAAACTGGTACAGCTGCTTTGAAAAACAGTATGATGATTTCTCAGAAAATTATAAAACAACCTACCTCAAGACCCAGCAATACCACTTTTAGGTATATACCCAAAGGATTCCCTATCATACCACAAGGACATATCCCCAACTATTTTCATAGCAGCATTATTTGTCATAGTCAGAACCTGGAAACAACCTAGATGCCCCTTGACTGAAGAACCAATAAAGAAGATGTGGTACATTTACACAGTGGTAAAAAAAAATAATGACATCTTGAAATTTGCAGGCAAATGGATGGATCTAGAAAAAATCATATTGAGTGAGGTAACCCAGACCCAGAAAGACAAATACAATACATAATCACTCATAAGTGGATTTTAGACATAAAGCAAAGGAAACCCAGCCTACAATTCACAATCGCAGAGAACCTAGACAACAAAAAAGGCACTAAGAGAGACATACATAGATCTAATCCACATGGGAGGTAGAAAAAGGCAGGATCTCCTGAGGGATCATGGGAGAGGGTAGAAGGGGAGGGGAAAGTAAGGGAGGAGAGTGAAGAAAATATTATATCTCTAAAAACAATAAAAATAAATAAAATATAAAAAATCACTAAAAAAGATCAATGAACTAAATGTCTAAATGTAACACAATATGGAAAAACTAAAAGTTTAGATTCTTTCAATCTACCCATTATAAGTAAACTCAGTTTTTACTCAATTCACTGTTAGACCTAGAAATTTGTATAAGAAACTCTCATAATTTTAATAACATTTTCATTCTGTGTGATATTTATTTCTTCAAGTAACTGATTTCAACAGATTTGTTGAAAAACAATGTACATGCATGTATATATATCCAGACATATGTGATTTGGCAAAGTTTCAGATACCATGGGCCATTCCTTAGGGGACTTCATGAAAAGTGAGTTTCATCTTTTCAAAAGGAATTACCTGTATTCTTTAACGTCTAATCTATAAATAAACCCTTCAGAATATTGGAAGTATATTTCCTTTTAGACAAAGGCAACACCCTTAGTCTTCAGCTGTGTCACGTAGGGTTATGTCGCTGCAGTAGGATAAAGTCGTGACAGGGGCTTTGAAGTTATCCTCTAGTTCTTGCTAACGCTTCTGTTTTTAGTTCACTCTGAACTTGAGTGCTGTGTATAAATTTCACACGCCCCTTATTGAGAGTGGTAGAAGCAGACAAGGGAAAAATTCCTTAAAGAAATCATGTTTTCTAAGAAACCTAACAGGTGTGAGAGAATCAAGAGTGCACGGAAGGTTAAAAGTAGTTTTATTATTCCATGATTCCTGTCTCTCCAGTCTACCACGTGGAAGCTAAGTCAAGCATGCGTGCTTCTGCAGTCTTTCTTGGTGTAACTATTCATATACTTGTCTGCACACCATTTGCAAACTGCCTACATTTTTAAAAGTTGTTTTTCGATTCAACAGCCATGACAAAATGGTTAATGTTGTCCTTAAGTGCCACTGTCAGAGTGCAGTTTGTTTGATTGACCAAAGTGATTAACCAAAGTTAGAGGCATTTTGTTTAAATTCTTCACTAGGGAAAGTAAAGCACTCAGAACCCTGCCTTAAAGCTGCAGCTATGCCATATCACACAGCTTGGCAAGCACAGATGGCATCCCATTATTATATATCAGTGTCAGAATCATATAAGAAACAGCAATGAGCCCCTGACGCCAATCTGTAAAAGCATTTCATGCATTCAAATGCTGTTTAGTAGAAGGGACTTATAAATCAAAACCCAAAATAATTGGTGTTCAACTTTATGAATTTCCATTATCACACTGGGTCTTATCAAAACAAAAACACAAAACCAATTTTTAAGGCATGGGAATTAAGATTTTGAAGTCATAGGAGCATTTGCAAAGCAAGCAGGATGGATTTCATTCCTGAATTGGCAGCCAATGGATACTTCACACATATTGTGTTTCATTCCCTTCTCTGTTGCTTTGAGGAAACACCATGACCACAGCAATTTATAAAAGGAATGGTTTACTTAGATTTACAGTTCAAGAGGGATAAGAGTCCATCAGATCAGGGCAGCAGCAGGGCAGGCATGGTAGCAGGAACGGAGATAATGGAGAGCTCGCATCTTGAGCCACCAGCATGAATCAGACAGAGGAAACTGGAAGTGGCAGGAAGCTTTAAATCTCAAAGTCCACTCCTAGTGAAACTCTTCTAATCTGCATCTCCTACACTTTCCAAATGGTATCATCAATAATAACCAAATATTCAAATACTTTCATCTATGGAGGACATGACTATGAATCTGACTAATAATTCTAACAGGAAAAGTAGTATTTCCTTCAGGAAGTATGTAAAATCAAAATATTTTGTGAAGCAAAATGCCCACTAGAAGCCACAGCTTAACAACTGAAGCATAGCAGCATCTCCAGGAACAATGATTCATGAAGGGCTGGCACATACAGATTTTATAAATAGTGACAAATAGTGACTGTGTTTCCTTATTTCCCAGAGTAGGGGTTGTTTGGTTAGAGCTTCCGGCTCATCTCTGCACAAGCTGGATAACCTCTTCTGCCATACTTTCCCCAATGCTGAGCAAAGGAATGACACTCAAGTGCCCTCCCAGGGACTTAGCTTTTGATCATACTTGGTCACAATCTCAGCTCTGGTCTGGACAATCATCACCCCTCACCTAATGTTTATAAAACTTCCCATCCCAAGCTTGGGGGGCAACTTCTCTGGCCTTGTTCTCTGAGACCAGGGAACCCACCTGGGAGTTGTTCTTTTCTGAGCCATAACCCTGTTGCTATACTTGTAATTTGGCTTGATCTAGCTTGCTGCATGAGTGTAGAAACTTATTATCTGGAAAAAAATATCATGTGTGTGTGTGTGGTGTTTCTCAGGGTTTTGTTTGTTATTTCATTTTTAACATTTTTTAATTTTAGTTGCCAAAGGATGGGACTCTAAAGAAATGATGGAGAAAAATACCAGGAAAAACTTCTCTGCTATGTGGTGGTAACTACTGATCAAGTATTTATTATTATTGGTACTTCATAGACAATCCGATTCAGCTGTGTCTATCAACCAACAAGATTTTCCTTATTTAAAAAACTTCACATCTTACTCTGATTGATACTACAGTGCAGAGTGGGGGAAATCACATAGTCGATATCTTCTGTCTTTACTAAGTGTTGTAGCTCCAGTTTATAGAATCAGACCGTAGGACAGCCTTGTTACCATGCACTGCTGCTACTTGTCTCAACAACAGACGAAGGCTGAGTGATGTGCTTTTTTATGTCAAATTCTCATTGGGCCTCTGCTATTGACTGCATTTGCAATAGTTTGGTTGTACAGGGTTTCAGTTTCTGATTTTGTAAAGACTGACAATCTAAAACCGAATCTCACATTTCATGAGCATTTTCCACCACTATGTAATCTGTTTTGTGCCCTATATTAGCACTGAGGTCCCTTTCACAAGAAACTTCCCTATATAAGACATTCTGTATACCTCCGCAAACTCTAATCGCTCTCACAGGTATCAACATGATGCATACACAACCATTCATGGGCCTCACAGGTGCTGTGTGAGAGATAAGAAGAGATTCTTATTGATTTCCTCTTATGGAAATATTACCAGCTATAGGGTGTGAAAATATGAACAAAATTAATCAGCAGAGCCGGATGTAACTTTAATAGGTCATCGACTTCAAGGACTATTGTATCACGGAGGAATCCTCGAGGTGTTTCTGTTTGTTTTTGTACACGGATAGGATTGCTTTACTGCAATTAATGCTGACATTCTCCAGCAGGGTTCTGTCACTTAATAACATGGAGAGTGCTGAAGAGCCTGAAGCATAGTAAAGTTAACTTGTAGCTCTTACAGAAGGAAGTTGAAGGGTGAAATGATAGCATGAGCTGAGATATCTCTTAGAGCAAGGCAATGTTAATTACCTGGAGCTAACATAATGACCTCCCCAATCAATTAGGCAAGGAGTTCAACCATGCCTATAAAAATGTTATCTAAGAGTGAACAGCTGTTTTTTCCATTTGTACTGGAATATAAATCTTTTAGCAAATGTAGGTTTATGACCTGAGTTATCCCTATAGCTGCATGGACCCTGTACTCTGCCTTTGGAACACAAGTCAGTGAGAAAACAATCTTAAGGGATTACTGGGCATGGGGGTTATCAGTCTTCCAATGAAGTCTAGCTGCTGGCTCAGGACTTCAACTGGCTCCAAGTAAGAAAAGGAAGAAGTAAATGTCTTTAGGAAGAAGATCCACCCTACTCGTTAGAGATTAAGTACAGTTTAGCCCAAAGACAACTGTTTTTTTTCCAAAAAAAAAAAATTGTACTAGCTTATGGCATTCATTAAGCCATTTCCTGTCCCTCACTTAATGTGTCAGAGCCTGTGTGAGTCATTATCAAGATGAAGAACGAGGCAGAGGATATTCCGGGTCCTTTTTCCAGTGTAATTCTCCAGACCTCAGCAAATAGCTAAGATGCAGGAAGATAACAGGATTCACTCAGAATCCCTAAACATTTTGGCAAAGGCAAGGCTTGGGCTGAAAAGCAGCCAACTATAATCCTAAGCTAACTCAGCAGGTGGACCATGGGCAGTGTGAATCAAAGATGTCAATGTATGCTTCTCTACTCTGAAAGTACAGTGTAAAAATAATGTCGAAGATGAAAGAGGGAATAAAGCAATATTTTTTGAAAAGTTTCCCACCGCCAAATAGAAATGTATTAGAAGCTCTACCATCTGAAAAAATGTGGACTTTTTAAAGTAGTTGTTTTGTTTTTGTTGTTGTTACTGTTTTTGGGGGGAGCTACAGCCTTCACAACAAAAAATATGACACTTTTGGGGTGAAACAAAATGATCAGCAACTGTTTATTACAGATTAATATCCTCTACTCTTTTTAAAGAAAACAATAAACTAAATTATTTCCATGTTGAAAATGAAGGTATAATGTTGTGTTAACAATGCTTCAGTGAGAAGGGCAAGGTAAAGTAAACACATAACAACAGCAAGATAAGTTCATTTCCACATATGCTTTCCAGTGATATGCTATGTGCCATCCAGACACACTAACTTGAACTATACAGGGACCACTGTACATCTGAACACTGTCCGTATAGCACTGAGCAACAGGGTAGCTTTTAGTGAGCATCTGCTGTGTGTCAGTATCCACCTAGAGGCTAAAAAGAAAACAAACAAAAAAAGAAATCCCTGTTCTCATGAGGTTTACATACT
The DNA here is from genome assembly GCF_000317375.1 of Microtus ochrogaster. Taxonomy (NCBI): domain Eukaryota; kingdom Metazoa; phylum Chordata; class Mammalia; order Rodentia; family Cricetidae; genus Microtus; species Microtus ochrogaster. The sequence goes on along the minus strand of NC_022020.1, from coordinate 35,826,575 downwards.
AAAGAAAAAGCACATAAAAAGCAATTAGAATCCGCCACATATTTCATACATCTATAAATGGTTTTGCATAACCATCGCAAACTTAAAGCTTATTTGCAGATTTCTTGCTCAAAAGCCAGGAAATCTCATTGCTTAAGACAAGCAATATGGCTACAAATTTGCTCTACTAAGAAAGGTTTATCCACTTTGCATGGGGGAATGGAATGAGCTTCTGCATTATTACAGTGACCTTGATGCATTTTCTACTCCTTCATTTACTGAAGGGGAGAGGGATGAGACTCTTCATAGTGTGTATATTCCTTCCACATAAAGAAACCAATGTATTACACATAGATTGAAGTAATATATTAGTCAAAACAGTGAAAAAAATTATACAACTGTATTTTGGAATGAAAATTCCTTAAAGATCATGTAATCTGAACTATGCCTTTTAAACAGTAAAGTCAAATATATCAGGAAACAAAATAAAAATACTTACATATAATTAACTACCTAAGGTCTGTTTTAAGTCAAAGGATATTAAGATGAGTTTCAAAATTAGCAATTATAATTCCCATTATTCAGTGTTTTCATTGTTTGCTGATAATGCTAGGAAGACCTGAGAGTCTCTAACACAGACTTAAAGGTCAGATTAATAATAATAATAACAGAACATTTTTTTTTCCTTTTTACATTTGATTTCTATGAGTGAGTCATCAATTCTTCATAGCTACAGGATGTCTGCCATGTCAGCAGATGGACACAGAAGTCCACCTAACTACAAACTGTATCCTTTTAAACAAGAGAGATTTGCAAAAATATACCAGGTAATGGATTTATTATTTTTAATGATTTACTTATTATTATTTGATGCGTATCATTTCATGTACATATGATATGTGTCTGTATACTACGTGCATTACTGGTATGCACAGAGACCATAAGAGAGTATTATCCTGTAACTAGAGTTACAGACACTTGTGATCCATCATGTAGATTCTGGGAACCAAACCCAGGTACTGTGAGTATTTTTAATTGCTAATTCATCTCTTTCAATCTTGTGACTTCATTATTTAACAAACTCAATAAATATATTGAACATTCTCAAATTTAAAATACCAAAAATCAGTGTTCATAAACAATATATCTTTAGGATTGGTAGTATAACAGGAGTATAACGGAGTATCAATGAACTCATCTGGTTACTGTCTTAAAGCAGAATATGGTACTCAAACTATTGAAAATCATGAGAAGTAATAATGGCTATCACCCACTGTGCACGTGCTATATGCCAGACAACATCTATAATTAAGTAATAGCCTTTTAATTGAAGTACTTTATTTCTATTATATAGATAAGGAAACTGAGAGTAAAAGAGGTTACATCATCCATCATCAGACACATGATCAGTGGAGGAGCCCAAATGCAAACCCAACTCTAAAACCAAGGGCTGTGCTCTTAGACGTTTTGTGAGCAACACTTATGTCTCCTTAGACTTCTGATACCACATCATGTTCATAGAGTAATGAGTGGAAAATCATGACAGTATAGAGTAGGAAATGAAACAGAAGAAAAGTGAGACAGGAACAGAAAAACAAATCAGTAGGGCGGTAGTTCGCAAACCTGTGGGGATCTAATGATCCTTTCATAGAGCTCACCTAAGATTATCTGCATATGAGATATTTACATTGCAGTTCTTAAAAGTATCAGAACTGAACTTATGAAGTACCAAGGACAATAATTTTATGAATTGGATCCCCAAAACATGAGGAGTTGTATTAAGGGGTTGCAGCATTTGGAATGTTGTAAACCAAATGCAACAGAGCAATGAACTTCTTCATAGGAAATGGGGGAAAAATGAAAGCTCAATTCTGTTGGGGCAAAAGAAGGACTACCAGCATTAGAAAGGCTCGGGATGAATTTGAGATGAAATGGAGATGAAATGTGGTAGGTGTGGCTGGCATTCTTTTAGACACCATCAACTATGAAAGTCAGCAGTGACTGTAATTGCATTTGCAGCATCTAAAACAAGTAAGCTAAGTAACAGATGGGAAAAAATATAACACACAAAATGCTGACAGTACTCCTGTGTACTTACTCAAGAGAGATTGTGATAAGCAAAATCCTACTGAATTACTCCCTGGAAGCATTAAACTTTCCATTTAGGTTAAACTGCTTTTGATTTATTATTTTTCTCAAAGGGGCCTATTATGAGTTGACCAGTTTCTTCCTTTATATAAAATTTATAGAAATAGCATGAATCTTTAAATGAGTCCTTTCTATGGTTTTATATCCTTTATAATAATCCTTCCTCTCCTGCTGTCATAATTGAATACAAAGTAGAGAAAAAATGAAAATGTTTATAAAAATCCTTGCTATCTCAGTGAGACTGGTTAACAAAAACACAAGTGTAATAATTACACAAGCTGTAAAGCGTGTCTCTGTCCCTGATATGGGATATAAAGCTCTCCCTCTATTTCCAGCTGAGACTCGATTGTTGTGGAGAGTCGGTGCTCAGGTTACAGTCACAGTAAGTGTTGCTAATGCATCTTTTTCTGGAGAATATGCTAGTGATTGATTATTTTTTTCTCTTTTTAATCAAATACTGAATAGTCGGGGAGAGAAAGAGAAGGAAGACTAACTTCCACTGCAGTTGAGGTCTGTCAAAGCTGCATTTGTGTCTAAGTTAAAATGTTGGAGATGAAATGATTTGAGCAGAGCACAAAGACACTGAAAAGTTGACTCTAAGATGTACACCTCACAAATGAACCCCCTGGCTCAGTCAACACCCACAATTTAAATTCTTTTAGGTAAAGCAGTAGTCACTATTAAAATGCGTGCCTTATCCTACTGAAGCCCCTTGATAGGTAACTCTTCCAACTACACTAAAACATCTAGTCCATGTGCTCTGTATCCGTTTATTCAACCAATTGCACATTGAGAATATTCATAGGAAAACTACATCTGCATTGAACATATTCTAGCCATTCCATTTGTCATTAGCCCCTGAAAAAAATGCTGTGGGACAATGGTTTTGCCCTGTAAAGATTTGTTTCTTGTACTTGTTTAATAAAATGCTGATTGACCAGTAGCCAGGCAGAAAGGATAGGTGTGGCAATGGTGAACAGGCAGGAAGTAAAGGCATGGTAACACGAATTATGGGAAGAGGAAGGTTTTAGTCCCCAGTCATGACCCAGTTGCAGAGGAAGCAAGATAGCAATATGTGACTGCCTCACCGAAAAAGGTACCAAGCCACATGGCTAACACAAACAAGAATTATGGGCTAACGTAAGTTATAAGAGTTAATAAAAAGCCTGAGGTAATAGTCCATTCCATTTATAATTAATGTAGACCTCTGTGTGTGTGTGTGTGTGTGTGTTTTTGAATGAATGACTGCAGGACCAGGTGGGACAGAAACCTTAGTCAACACAAAAAGTCTGAAAACTATTCATGCGTCATTTATATTGTGCCATGTAATAAGAATACTCCAGCAACAACAAGATAAAAGAAGGGCATCTGTATACTATATACAAACACTTCCCTACTTTATATGTGTCTGGTGCATCTGTGGATAGTAAACACCCTTTGAGAGTATATGGGATCCTATAACAAATCCCCTAGAAATATCAAATAACAGTTCTATTTTATTAACTTTGTTATGATTAAATTATTTAAGTAAGTTCTATTAAAAGTGAACAAGTAGCTCAACACTATCCAACTAGTAATTACTGCAGCTGGAAATCAACTGAGGCCTGTACTTTCAACCTCTGAATTACCCTGACCCTAACCCTAGTGTGTCACAGTTTCTCCCTGCTGCCTGCAGATGAAGATGTAGAACTCTCAGTCCCTTCTCCGGCACCTTCTCTGCTGCATGCTACCGTGTTTCCTACCACAATGGTAACAGACTAAACCTCTGAAACTGTAAGAACGTCCTAATTAAATGTTTTCCTTTGTAAGAGTTGTAATGGTCATGGTGTCTGTTCACATCAGTAAAACCCCAAGACAGTGGCTAAGCACTTTAACTCGAGAAATTTAGTAATCTATACTGATTGGTAACTGAGTGGTTACACAGTTACAGGCACAGAGAGATTTGGGTCACTTGAGTTTCACAGTGATGTCTAACAGTAGGTATTGCCACATTTTACTTAGGAAAACTGAAAGTGAGAAGAGTTAAGGAATCCCTTGAAGTTTCCTGTTAATAGTAGCAAAGCCAAGATCAGAACAGAGGGCTCTGGAATCTGTAGGAAATGGACAGAGAACTTCTCCACTAAGACCTGAGGAGTCTCACTAATGGTAGGAGGACAAAAAGCGGGGTAAGTGGACAGCACTTGGCTTTTTCAATACTGGTCAACATTTGCTGAGTGACAGCTCTATCTCTGCCTTTTTCCATAGAAATGACCTCTTTCTTGTCATTATAATTGATATTCAATAGATTGTCTGAGGTCCATACAATTGAATGCTCTAAGGCTATCTTTTAAAACAAGCTAGAAATTTATGATAGAAATTTCAAAAACAATCTAAGCCAAGATTAAAAGTATTTAGAATAGAAATAATAGAGCTTGTAATATAATTGTTAACTTTTTCAGTAATGAAAAAGCAAACTCTAAACAACAACAACTACAACAAAAAACACTCTAATACACATTCCTATTATGTACATTCTTAAATTTCCTCTAACTAAAATTAAGGGACTTCTTTTTAACCAAAAGGAAATAATGAAAGAATGATATAATAAAATATGATAAGACATGATTTAAGTAGAAGATGATAAATATTATTATGATTTCACAAAAAGAAATTCATAACCAAAGAGAAAAAATACAAAAATTTGTTAACTATATTGAAATAAAATTAAAAATATTTGTAGTTATAATTGCACAGAAATAGAGACAAATAATGCAAAAAAAACCAGAAACAATTTAAATGACCTATAATAAGTGACATGATTAAAATGGTAATAAAAGCTCTTCCAAATGAAGATTAAATTTAGGCCTAGCTGAATTCTACCAGACCTTTAAGGAAGAATTATCATCAATGTTCTTCTGACTATTTCATAAAATAGGGAGGCCCACTATTAAATTCTTTTTTATGAAGTCACTATACCAAAGCTAGACAAATACACAACCAAACAAATAAAGTATTGCACAACCGCAGTAATGAACATGAGTGCAAGAATTCTCAATAAAATACTTGTAAATAAATTAAACCATACATAAAATAATTTACATACCCAAGTGGACTTCATAAGAGATGCAACATTGCTTTAATATATATATAAATAAATAATATATTAATATATTAAGTAATATAGATCATATTATTATCTCAATAGATTCAGAAAAGGCCTTTGATAAAGACCAACTTCCTTTCATAATAAAAGCTTCAAAGAAATTAGAAACAGGGGAAACATATATAAATATTTAGTATACAATATTATTTAGTATAATGTTAGCATATAGTTATTTAGTATAATGTTATGATAGGTTTGTCATATACAAATATAATATAATAAGTATAATAACATTATACTAAAAATGAAACATACAAGATCAGACATGTTCAGGCTGGTATGGCTATAGGCCTAAATAGAAAACAAAGAAAGCTAAGCATTTCTAGTAAAACTAGCAATGAGACAAAATTGTCTACTTTCTCCTCTGTTTTTCAATATAGTGTTTGACCTTTTCACTACAGAAATATGAAAAGAAACAGAAATACAAGAGAAACAAATAGGAAAGAAAGACAACAAACCTATTTGCAGATAATATGATACTGTACAAAAGAGATGCTCAAGCCTCATATTAAAAAAAAAAAAAAAACCTTAGTATTTATGAACACTTTTAGCAAAAGAGCAAGATACAAAACCAACATGTAAAATTGTCTTCTTTTCTAGATACCAATAGAAAATAAGTGAGAAAGTAATCAGGAAAACAATTTCATTCATAACAGCTTCAAGAAACCTCTAGTGTACTAGAGTTCTTTCAAGGAACATAACTATATGTTCTCTCTCTCTCTCTCTCTCTCTCTCTCTCTCTCTCTCTCTCTCTCTCTCTTTCTCTCTCTCTTTCTCTCTCTCTCTCCCTCTCTCTTTCTCACACACACTTGGACATACACACATGCACAGGCACACACACACAAAATATGAGTGTGTGTATTCCAGCAATGGTTGACAACACACTGGAGAGACCACACACTGTTGACTGAGTTTTCTGTCCTGCTTGGTTCCCACAGTTGTTAAGTCCCAAAGAAATCACACAGCAGTCTACATTAGTTATAAACTGATTGGCCTAGTATCTCAGGCTTCTTATTAACTCTTACAACTTATATTAGCCCATCATTTTTATCTGTGTTAACCATGTGGCTAGGTATCTTAATTGGCAGGGAAGTCACATCTTGCTTTTTCTATGGCTGGGAGAGAACTGCCTACCAAGCTTTGTTCTTCCCAGAATTCTCCTGTTCTAATTGACCCACCTCTACTTCTTGTCTGGTTGTCCCACCTATACTTCCTGCCTGGCTACTGGCCAATCAGCGTTTATTTAAAATATAACTAACAGAACACACACAGCAATACACACACACACACACACACATACACACACACACAGTATGAGTGTATATAATCGAACAATGGCTGACAATACATTGGAGACACAAAGTACTTTATAGCTGCTGAGTCTTCAATAATGAAAGTCTCAGCGGAGCTGATCTGAACTTGCAGACCAAAGGAATTCTAAACAGTCTCTGGCCTTTAGCCCACATAGGAAAGCCAATGAACCTGGGTTCTAAAAGCAGTGGAGGAGGACAGCAACCAGCAACAACAGTATGCACTCACAAATGGAGGAAGCAAAGTTCTCTTCTCAGCCCTCTTCATATGTGGCTTGCTGGCCGACAGTGCTATACACATGTGAAAGACTTTCCTTCCTCAGTCAATGCCTCCTGGGAATGTCTTTCTCTAATGAAGTGGAGAAGTGTTGCTTAATTGATTCCAGATTTAATCAAGGTGGCGATCATGATTCACCACCTCACCTAGTAATAAATTTAACCAAGGTAGTGAAAGATCTCTACTGCAAAAATTTTAAAACTTTAAATAGAAATTGAAAAAGACCATAGTAGATGGAAGACCTCCCATATTCATAGGTCAATAGAATTAGCATAGTGAAAATAGTCACAGCACACAAAACAATCTTAAGATTTAATGTAACCTCCATTGACATTCCATTGGCATTCTTAGAAGAATAAAAGATTCAAAAAAATGCCCATGGTACCAAAAACAATCCTTTTTAGCCAGAAGAGATAAAAGAAGGATACTTAAAGTATAAGGTGTCTGACTTCAGGTCATAATTCAGGGCAATAATAACCAAAGCCTCGCGGTATCTGTGCAGCCACAAACACATTGATCAACAGAACAGAAGAAAGAATGGCAGTCAGAAACAGCAATACAACAGCTATTTTTTTCCCAACAATTTCTGGTTTCAATGTGAAACATTCCTACAGTCTCATGGGTTTGAAACTTGTTGCCTACCTGGCGGCGTTCTTTGTCTAAGATGGAAACCTTTGGGAGACGTAGTTATGTGAAGGAACTCACTTGTAGGTGCTCCTTGAGAACAGGAGATCCTTGAGTTGGATCCAGTCAGTGTACGCTCTGCTTCCAGACTACAGACACACCGTGACTAGTAGCTTCACATCAGAGACCAGCCGGCCCCAACAAGGATGGGATCTGAACATTCTAACCTGTAAGTCAGGATATACCCTTCTCTTGTGGAATATTTGTTGAACTGGGCAAAGGTGTGGTATATTTGTTTATGCTGCATTTGTTTAATTATGTAAAGATGTGTTGTATTTGCATTGATTAAACAATATTAACCTGGGCTCAGAGAAGCAGCATTACCAACTAGTTGGCAGGAAGTAACAGGGAGGAGCATAGGTGAAGTTTTTAGTTCCAGTGGTGTGGAAGAAGTGTGGCTTCCACGACAACAGCAAAGAGAAGAGGTTAGTCAGTTGCTACTTTAACTCTAAGCTCGCAGGTTTTCACCCTAACCTTTGAATACATAAAATCATGTGTGTGCATATATGTCTGTTCATGTGTGTGTGCGACTTGAATGCAGAAGGGAAGTGAAGGGGAAAGTAGAGACTAATTGGAGAGGGAAAATTACCTAAAAGGAAAAAATGGCCATGCTGAATAGGTTGAAAGTGCATGAAATTCTTGAAATAAATTGTCTACATGAAATCCAATACTATTAACTATACATCTTTTCACAAATACAAAATGAAGATCTAGAGAAGCCTCTTCATATTTATCTTTTGGTATGTGGTTTAAGAGTAAAAATAGCTAAAAAACAGGTAAATAGTTTTCACTAGTTACATTCTTATTATTTTGTTAGTATTGATATTTTGAGGCCAGTAATGAATATATTTGGGGCTAAAACAACAGCCATCAAGGGATATTTCAATATTGTTAATATTCAGTTTTTTAACATAAAGACAAAAATTATAGAGAAATGTATGATTAAATGATTTAAATTTGCTGTCATAATGAATTTATATTTATAGCACATACATACGTATATACTATATGGTCATGTCTATATAATCATGTAGTGGGGTTATTTGCCTATCTTTTTTTAAAAATATATTTTTAATGCTATCTGCTTAAAAGTCTAGAGATAATAACAAGTTCAGAAATAATGAGTCCTTCATAGCTCATTTTATGGTTTGCAGTCATTTTCCTCCAAGCAAAGAGCCCATTTTAGTGTAACAATTTATTTCAAATCTGGAGAAGTACAGGTTTAACAGAAGCTGCAGCATCATGATGTCTGAAGAGATGGTTGTCAGTAATCATAGACTCCTACTGGCCAAGAAAAAGTAAAATTTCTGTACCTATGTGGCTTAGCCTGTCAAAAAGGAATCCGTGAAAGCATAGTTTTTGAGATGGGTTCTAACTATGTACCCTAAATAGCCTCAAACTCTTGATTCTCCTGATCCAGCCTTACAAGTAGTTCAAATTACAATGACCATGCAACCATACACTTATTCAAATGTATAAATGATATCTACGTCTCCATATTAGAGGATGTTGAAAAGTTAAATTATTATTTTTAAACCCGGCACATGTGAGAAAAGAATTTCTCCTCTCTCCGATCTCTTACAGGTGTATAGCCAGCTAACCCAGTGATAAATGACAGACACTTTCCCATCTTTTTGTAACAGCTGTATAGCCAGCTAACCAGATGATAAATGAGAGACACTTTCCTTCCAGAGAGACTGCACTGATGAGTCAGAAAGTTATAATAAAAGATGATAATCACCACTTTGCAATCTATAATTGATGAATGGATCCAGGTATGGATCGCCAACACCTATTTGCTTCACAAATCTGATTTCATGGCCTCCAATATTACACAGCCTTTCCAATGACGGAGTTGGAGAAGGAGGGGGCACGGAAACATTCTGATTTGAACATGCTGAGTCTCTGTCCTCCAAACAGAGTGGAGAAAGATCACAACCAAGGATCTGACTAAACAGAAATGTGGAACAAAATAAGCAAAATCAGAAGAGTAGGAAATTGCAGGAAAAAAAATGATTGAGTTTCTTCAACATAAAAAAATCAAATGCTAACAGTTGAGTTGAACGTATATCCCTAGGATGCTCAGAGGACAATGGTGATTCTGTCCAAGCATTGAAGGGTTCTTGAGTCACCATCTTTACAACAGGAGAAAGTAGGGGGAAAATAAGAGACACAGAATCAATTGTTTTTCTGCTGTTCCATTAGAGAAATACTGTGAGAGAAGCCACTACCCCCAACACTTGAGGAAACACCCGTATCTGAAGCAACATTACCAAAACCTATTCTACAGAAACAGACTTCTGGGTAGCTGGCTAAAACTGTTGAGTTTGATGAATTTCTGTGTGCCAAGTGTGGGGCAGTGTAAGTGTAAGAATGCTTGAGAAGGACTGATCTTAAGGAAAACCAAATTATTCATGGAATTAATCACCAGGTTCTCAGAGAAAGGACAGATTGCTCTTGGCTCTGGCAGAAAGGAGATAGTAATCATTATAGAATACAGTCAGAGACTTTGCCATGGTCTGCCCTGCCATGGTAGAGGAAAGAGGGCCAGTGTCTTATTCCACTGGTAAAAGAGTATTCATCTGACTCCCTCATCCTTCTCTCTTGTGTGGTAAAAACAAACAAACAAACAAATAAGAAGAGTCAAGCTCAACAAAGGTCAGTGGTCAGGGAGTCCAGGAAGTAGATAGAAAACAGTAGAGCAAAAGAGAAGTTTGAATACAACGTTATAAATTTAAGTTCTCTTATATGATAACACATTGGAAAGTCAGTCTCGGCATTAAAATGGATTCATGGAATGACTGGGCTTAGAAAAGTGAACATCACAGAATGCTTCTGTATATGTGGGGCTACAGTAACAAAGCTGCCAACACGATTGCTCCACATTGTAGAGGAAGGGTTTTAGTGTGAATAAGAGAAAATATCCAAAGGCATCTGGAAGAGTCCAGAGCAGAGAGAAAGAGAAACAGACTGAGTCTGGCCAAGGCTGTCTGTGAGAGAAATGAAAGAGAAGACAGTGGAGATAGCAAGATTAACAAGGGACAGAGAATAAAACATAGCAAGAAAGGGACTAGAAAGAGACAGCTGGGTTATAAGGAAGACAATTAGCTCAGAGGAGGGTAAGGCCAGGAGGCTAGTGTAGACATTGAAATGTATAACAGGTAGGAGAAGGGACTGCTGGAGCCTGTAGGCTAACATTTACTTTGATATGCAGATATGCACCATGGGTAACCATATTTCCCTTTTGCCAGAGGTAAGGGAAATGGCTTCTTTTGAAATACCAGTTGCATAAGTTTCTGAGGAATGCTGCTTTTTTTATCTGACCACCAGAAATCCTCCTATACCCCACCTTGAGTTCACTTCTGAACATATGGACTGCCTTTTGGAGTTTAGAGAACTGGACCTTGACCCCAACAGCTTCCCTATCACCCACCCTACCTCCACACCCACAGTCTCAATGGAATAAACGCTGTGACAGCCCAAAGAACCTCAGGATGCGGCCTACCTGGGAGAAGATCTATTAAGCTATAACTAAATATCTTGTAGGCTATGTGCTACAGCAAGTCCTAGCTTAATTCATACAAATCTGAAACTGGAAGCCTCTCTACCACTGTTTCTATTAACTAGCACAACATGCATGACTAATAGCAAAATAAGTAAATAAATATCATTCTACAGGAAAAAAAATCAAGAAATAGAACAACCGGACATAGTCACCAGAACCACACCCAGAGACAGTACAAATGCGGAAAACATCCGGTAAGGAATCAGATGTAACTAACTAAGTTAGTATGTTAAGAATATTTTCACACACACACACACACAGAGAGAGAGAGAGAGAGAGAGAGAGAGAGAGAGAGAGAGAGAGAGAGTTAGTGGTCTGGAAAATTTCTGTAGAACTTTCACAAACTGAAATGCAGAAAGTAAAACAAAAAGATAAAAGAGTAGAATAATTCCAATAAGCGTTATCCATATGAAATTGGAACGGCAAAAAGAGACAAGGAAGGAAAAGAGAACATACATTTGAAAAATGGAAATCTTCTAGCATGGTGAAGATCTGGGACCAAAAGAGATGCGATTGAAAGCTTATTTGTAGCTCATAATCCTTTTTTGTATGTGTTCATCTTCCATGAAAACTATCTATTAAGAGGCAAATAAATGATAAAACTGAATATAGGGTAGATGTAAACACAATTTTGACAGTGCAATTCTTTTTATTCTAAATCTGTTCTAAAATTAGAGTTAATTACAGTAATTGAGAAATATACCATCTAATTAAAATATAGGTAGTTTAACTTGATTTAGATATTTTTAAAACAGTGACATATTGAGCTAATTGAAAGCCACTCGGTGGCTATTTTTGTACAGAACCTTTCTGATTTTCTGATCAAGGTATTTTATTGTTATTTTCTTACCATGAAATTGTCACAATCAGTTTTTTAAGTAAATCACACCAGGGAGTCGTTTGTAAAGTACCACATCTCTCGGTTCTGGAGGTGAGGAGCCCAGGAGAACTGAGCTGGCATGCAGACAAGGCTTCTGTGCTATGCCACATCACAGAGGAAGGCAAGAGGTGTGTGAGGGTATGGGACAGAGAAAGAAAACCTACCTCTTGTCAAGAGCCCTCTCCTGACACAACATGGAATGATTCATGAGGATTCAACCTTCATGACCTAATTAGTACTTACAAGGCCAACATCTTAATATGATCACAATGACAATTAAGCTCTAATATGAGTTTTATAGAAGACAAAAAAAACACAGCAAAAATGAAAACTAAACTTCGGTGGTGGAATAATTTAATGCCAGAATCTTCATCTTGCTGTGTATCAAGAGTGGAGGAAACAGAATGGCTAAGTCATGGAGCAGGTCTGGTGGGTTTCAGGGTTATTGGCTATGGGCTCAGTATAAACAGGGTTTGTGGCACTGCCCTCATGGCTTCTGAATACAGTTGACTAAAATGAAATATGGAAGTTTCTGAAAGAAACTCATACAGCATCTTAAGTATTGGGAGGGGGGATTAAAACTGAACAAATAAAAAACAGATGGACACATTTCCCTCAGTTAAAAAAGAGCAGTCTGACAAAACATTTCAAATATTCACAACTTTGATTCTTTGAAATGTAACTATTCATTATTCTTAGCAAAAAAAAAAGTATAGTTAATCCATTCATTAACGAACCATCTGGGGTGCTGACATTACCCCATCCTTGCCTTTCTAACTACATTTGACACAGAGAGTGAGATATAAAATGTAGCAGTGCAGTATGTACAGATAGAAAGAGGCATGAGCAGATATTTTATTAAACCCATAGAGGATGCAAGCAGCTACATATACATGATGGAACTCCGTTCAAGAGGTTTATGGTGCTGCATGTGAAGAGAAGCCAGAAACTGATGCCTGTTGAGAAGCATTACGGAAAATTACTAAATAGGCCTTATTATGAAAGATATGAAGGGTCTGTAACTACAGGCCAGGCAAAGGTGTAAATGGTTGTTCAAAATAAATCTCATCTTTATTTTACCCCAACCAGCAAAACTAGTACTTAAGGATATGTTATACTTTAAGGTATCTCTGAAATTCAAAATAGGTGAGCATGTGTGCCTATGTATACTCATTATTTTACACTAAAAGTTGAAGAAATCATATCAAATGCATAATGGAGCTTAGACATAAATAAAATGAAAATCGGTGGAAAGTTATAGCCACTGGGAAATAGTAAAGCCTTCATGTTGTATAATGAAAGGAGCTGTAAGCTGTTCTGGCTTTAGGCCTTTTACACATCATTAACATCCACCATCTCAAGTCACTTTAAATTAGGCATCCAAGCACTTAAGTTCACATTTTCCTTGCATCAAGAGAAGACTTATAAATGCAAGGCCTCCTCCTCCTTCCCATAAAAAATGAAAATGCTGCAGCTGAGTCAAAGCAGAAAGCCAGAAGCCCAGAGCATGAAGGGACCAGGAAATGCTGAAAGTTGCAGAACGGAACTTCCATGGCTCTCCTCGCTCCCGTGTTTCTTAGCTGTATGGAGACTATCAATGGTTGAGGATGCGTAAAACTGTAATCTGTAGCTAAACAAATCTCTTTGTGCTAGACTTGTGGACTCCAGAGGAGGAGAATTATCCTAGGAGATTCTGAAGGGAGGCAGCCCAGTGTAGTTGGGGGAAAGTGCATTTCTTACAATGATTTACTCTGTGGAGACATTTGGAGCAAAGTTTTTCATTTAAATTCATGTGTCACATGTGTTATGTTTTGTTCTGCATTAAAGTATATCCACACTGCTTTCTAAGCTGCATTATTATTTATGAGTATGGAAGAATTTAAAAACAAGTTCTAGTAACCAAGATTATTTCCAACATGTTTTCCATCTTTAAAAGTCTATAAATTTGTGGTCCAAAATATAGGTCAATGGGAGATGAGAGGTGAAGAAGACAGGAGTGTCCTAAAACATCTGGGAACCTAGGATATAGCACAAACATCTAACTGTGATTTCTGGAAAGAGAAAGAGAATAAATACAGAGGAAGAGACTGAAGTTAGCTCTTTACTGTTCATTTTGTTGTCCAGAATTTCAATACACATGCAACACACACCAACACACACACACACACACACACACACACTGCATAGGATGTAATAAATTTCATGATTGCTAAAGATTTTAATACGCTGTCTCAAGACAATTCAACTGATGACACATCTCATATTGGCTTGAACATGAACACTGTCACCTCCCAGAATCTGTAAGCCTGGCTGGGACCAGATAAATTTCTAAGGCTGATCCCACCAAGGTAAATAAAATAATGCAGACTGCAGACACAAAAGTGAACACCATGGTGATTTTTTTCCCTGCTAATATTTTTCTTTGTACTCTCAGATGTTCATGTAGGTGGTACATTTGCCCCCTTCAATAAATATGCAGAGAGTCAAGAGAGAATGGGCCAACTATACACAGTGCTTTTACAGCTGGAGTCATTCAGTATGACAGCGAACTTCATGCCAAGAAGAAAGTGGCATGCGGGGTTGGAGTCATGGATAAGAAGGAAACCCTGTCTATCTTCAAAGATGGCAAGCGAACATCAGTGACTTCATTTGACAGGTGCCGTTGACCTGAGAGTTTCCTGCTTTTAAGGTATGTATGCATAATCAAATCTCTCAGCTTTGAAGTGGTATCAGATGCATGTGTTTAAATACGGTACTATGGGAAGGAGGTTTTAAAAATGGCACTGGTATCAGGATTTAAAGGAGGGGGGAAGTCTCCTAACATCTAACTCATGGAGGAAATTCAAAACCTATTTTGAAAGAAGAGGGAGGATGTCCTCATGAGCAGGATTAGTGGGAAAACCTTTCTTGAATGAAGGATACTTAGAGCACGGGAACACCAGGTTATTGCTATAAACCTGCTTTTCTCTTCTTGTAACCAAATGACATATCAGAAGCAAAGATGTTTCCTTTCAGACCAATTCACTAATTCACAAGGGTGGGAGGTAAGCAGAGTGCTGGGAAAGAAGTTAAATGATAAAATCCCTACCGAGTAAGAAGAGACTTTTTGGAGATATGTAAGGCCTTTTTTATATATACTGGAAATAAAAAGAAATTCTTATCTAGAGTTAAACCTTCTGGAAAATGATATTGATGTCACTTTTGATTTTTAGTACCATGAAAGCAAATGAGGGAATGCTGAAGATGCTATTGGTAGTAACTATTTCTAATATTTCTTGTTTTCAATGTTAAGTAATAAAAAAAAAATGCCTTAATCTGACTACTTGCGTTCGTCATTCTCAGGGTGTAATATGTAGTCCATAAATTCGTAAATTGGCAACCTGTTAGTAAGTCTACCCAACTCCAACTGTGTAGATGTAGTGTGCTGTATATATTACTTCTTAATTAAGGTGGAACCTATTTATGTCTTTTCTTCGTACAAAAATGGATGTGGTTGAGCAATCCTGGACTAGGTTAACTGGAGGTCAGCATCACTGTCCTCCTCCCAGGGCTTTCCACCTAAGCTCTATTTTGCTCTCCCTTTCACTGCCTGGCCTGTAGGTATCTTTAGATCTTACACAAGGGAAGCTGTGCTCACAGTGTGTCATTACATTCTGCAACTAGAAACTAACCAGCAATATTTAATACATAGGTTTTCTTTTTCAGTTCCAATTGTATGAAAGGAAAACTGACTAAACCAATATTAAGCTTTCCCTATTCAAGCCCAAGGGTAAAAAAAAAATTATATCATTGAAGATATCAGAAAGTAGTTGCTGCAGCTTAAGATTCTGTGCCCAAGAAAAGGATCTGGAGTCTATAATATTCAAAACTTAAAAATGAAAGAAAATGGGTCACTTGGTCAGGAGATAAGCTAATGTTTGCACTTCTCTCCAGGTAAGGGTGGGCATGGCTTACTTTGTAATAACTGCTGCTGGAATAGTTGCTTGACCAAATTTCTATTTTTTTAAATTTTTTATTTAAAAGGATTTTATTTTTCATATTATATATCAACCACAGTTCCCCCTCCCTCCCCTTCTCCTATTCCTCCCTTCTCCTCAACCCCCATCCACTTTTCAAGAAGGGTAAGGCATCCCATTTGGGGTTTTAACAAAGTCTGGCACATCATTTTGAGGCAGGACCAAGTTCCTCCCTCCTGATTCATGGTTGAGCAAGGTATCCTTCCATAGGGAATGGGCTCCAAAAAGCAAGTTCATGTACTAGGGATAAATCTTGGTCCCACTGCCACCAGGCCCACAGACTGCCTAAGCCACAGGCAGAACTGTCACCCATATTTAGAGGGCCTAGTTCAATCCTATAGAGGTTCCCTTTCTATCAGTCCAGAGTCAATGAGCTCCCATTACCTCTGGTTAGCTGTTCTATGGGTTTCCCCATCAGGATCTTAATCCCTTTGCTTATATAATCTCTCCTCTCTCTCTTCAACTGGACACCAAAAGCTTGGTCCAATGCCTAGCTGTGGAACTCCACATCTGCTTCCAGCAGTTACTAGATGAAGGTTCTATGATGACTATTAGGGTGGTCATCAGTCTAATTACAGGAGAAGGCCGGTTTATGCACTATCTCTGCTGTTACTAGGAGTCTTATCTGGAGTCATCCTTGTGGATTCCTGGGAGTTAACGTAGCACCGGATTTCTCCCTACCACCATAATAGCTCCCTCTATCGATGTATCTCTTTCCTTGTTATGCCTCTCTGCCCCTTCTGCAACTCAACCATTCTGTTCCCTCATGTTCTCCTCCTGTTTCCCTTTCTCCCATCCCTCCACTCCCACACTCCCACCCACCCACCCACATCCCTGTGCTCCCAATTTACTTAGGAGATCTTATCTATTTCCCATTTCTATTAATCTGTGTATCACCATGTGGCAGTGGCTTACTGGGTAAAATTCGTCATGTCTGTCTCTGGCAGCTCCACAGTATCTCTCTGACTCTGCTTTCTTCCTCCCAGAATGCAGTTCTGTCTTCTCCACCTATCTAAACTCTGCCTTATCAGCAGGCTTAAAGCAGTTTCTTTATTAACCAATGGAAGCAACACAAGGACAGAAGAACCTCCTATACCACATTAGTGATAGTGGGGTATTGAAGTCTCACACTGTTAATGTGTGGGGTTTGATGTTTGTTTTAAACTTTAGTAATGTTTCTTTTACAAATGTGGGTGCCCTTGTATTTCGGGCATAACTGTTCAGAATTGAGACTTCATCTTGATCAATTTTTCTTGTGATGAATATGAAATGTCCTTCAACTCTTGTTTAATTTTAGTTTGAAGTCTATTTTGCTAGACATTAGGATAGATATACCCACTTGTTTCTTAGGTCCATTTGATTAGAAAATTTTCTTCCAACCCTATACTATGAGGTAATGTCTGTCTTTGAAGATGAGGTATGTTTCCTGTATGTAGCAGAAGGGTGGGTCCTGCTTTCATATCCATTTTGCATTCTTTTAGCCTGTGTCTTTTAGTAGATGAGTTCAGTCCATTGATATTAAGGGATGTTAATGACCAGTGATTGTTAATTCCTGTTATTTTCTGGTTTTATTGTTGTTGTTGTTGTTGGTGGTGGTGGTGGTGGTAGTGGTGGTAGTGTGTTTGTATTTTCCTTCTTTGGAATTTTTTTAGCATGAGATCATTTATTGTGATTTTGTAGATGTAGATAACTTCCTTGGGTTGGAGTTTTCCTTCTAGAATTTTCTGTAGTGCCGGATTTTTGGTTAGGTATTGTTAAATCTGGTTTTGCCATGAAATATCTTGTTTTATCCATCTAAGGTTATTGAAAAATTAACTGGGGTGAGTAGTCTGGGCTGGCATTTTGGTCTCTTAGTGTCTATAAGATGTCTGTCTAGAACCTTCTGGTCTTCAGAGTCTCCATTGAGAAGTTGGGTGTAATTCAGATAGGTCTGCCTTTATATGTTACCTGACCTTGTTCTTTTGCAGTTACTAATATTCTTTATTTTTCTGTATGTTTAATGTTTTGGTTATTATGTGGCAAAGGGACTTTATTTATTTATTGGTCCAGTCTATTTGTTTTTTCTCTAAGCTTCTTGTACTTTCAAAGGCATGTCTTTCTTTAGGTTGGGAAAGTTTTTCTCTATAATTTTGTTGAATATATTTTCTGTGCCTTTGAGTGGGAGTTCTCTTTTCTATCCTTATTATTCGTATGTTTGGTTTCCGAGATTTTCTGGATGTTTTGTGTTAAGAATTTGTTAGATTTGATACTTTATTTGATTGATAAATCTATTTCCTCCATTGAGACTTCAATGCCTGAAATTTTGTCTTTTATCTCTTGTATTCTGTTGAATGTACTTACATTTGTGGTTCCTATTCATTTATCAAGATTTTCCATTTCCAAAATTCCCTCGGTTTGTGTTTTCCTTATTGCCTCTATTTCAATTTTCAAGTCTTGAACTGTTTCTTTTATCTCTTTGATTGTTTTTTTTTTTTTTTGGCTTTCCTGGTTTTCTTTAAGGGATTTATTGATTTCTTCCCATTTTTTAGTTGTCTTTTCCTCCATTTCATTAAGGGAAATTTTCATTTCCTCATTAATGGTCTCTACCATCTTCAATACACTATTATTTAAAGTCAATTTCTTATGCTTCATCTGTGTTGGGAATTTCTTGCTGCTGTAGAACTACTAGGTTCTGTTGGTGCCATATTGCTTTTTATTTTGTTGAATGCATTCTTATATTACCTTCTACCCATCTGGGTTTGAGGTGATTATAAGTACAGGCATGGATTCTTCCTCCAATTGGTGCATGTTTTGTCTTTGCCTCAGGGGGCCTCTTTTCCTCCAATCAGTGCAGGGGGAGCCTGTGTCTCCAGGTGGCCCCTGATGGAACTGGGACTGGGGGGGGAGTAGCCTGACTATGGTAGTCTTTTCTGATAACTGGCCATTGAGGCTTTTCCTCTAATTGGTGTAGGTAGGAGCTGTGCTTCCAGGGCGCTGTAATGCTCCTCTTCCTCCAGTTGGTGCAGGTGGGGGAGGTCAGGCCTCTGGGGCCCACTGTTGCAGCTGAGGATGGTGATGAAGAGTCCTGGCCAAGGGAGACTTGCCTGCTGATTGTCTGCTGGGGCTAGGATAGGTAAGGGAGCTAGAAATTTCTTTTTACTAGTTGAATTCAGGTTTCATTGAACTCTAAAACACTGAAACAGTTAGTAGCTTCTTGTGTGAAAATAAGATTCTGATAATAAGTAAATCCTGTGCAAAGAAGGCGGAAGGCACTCTCTGTAAAATGGGCATCGGGCATAGGGAGGGTGCCTGGCTTCTCCTAGGTGACACAACTGATCCATGTACCCCACAGGCATTAAGATTGTGAATTTTCCACTAAAAAGTCCTACTTAGAACAAAATCATGCCCTGTTGATGGATACGCAAGCCTGCCGTGCTCACTCCAAATCTAACTAGATGGCAACAGCAAATGGAGAACAAGAGACTGATTTAGGTTTCTGCATCTCACATAGAAACTTCTGAGGTCAATCATGAGAACTCCATCATAAAAACAAATTGCTCAGCAGGGCTGTCAGGGGGCAGTAAAAGCTTCACTGGCTCTATATATTCTGTCTTGGAACATTGTGGGCAGCTTTCCATAAGGAAGGGGTAATAGGACAGGTGTGGCAAGACTAAGAGCTAGAAACTGCCTGGGAAACGCTGGCCAGGGCTGTCAAGGTGGTGCCGCTGGCACCCTCGTCATCACAGGCCAAATGCCCCAATTAGGCACTAAGAAAGAACCAGCTGAGCAAACACATTGCTAAGACAGCTCCCCTGGGAAGATGTAAATACAAATTGATGCAATGTCCTGAGCATTTGGATACCCTGGCAACAGGCATTCCTGGGAGAAGCGAGGTTTGCAGTTTGTATGTGGAATGTCAAAGCTATTATGTTATGCCAAAGACTCCAGAGGATTGTTGAGTCTCCTACAGCAGAGGCAGAAATCACTGATGGGAGTATTGAAGACAGGCAGGTGACCTCATTAGACCCAGTCACAAATCCTTCAGGGTAGGCATGCTTCTCACCTCTGCATTCATTGTAGACAATACAAATAAAAGCAATGACTGGGAAGAAACACAATACTGCTAGCTAATGAAACTGTACGTTTGTTCTATCATTAATTTATATTAAAGTGTGGTTAATTAATTTTCATTTTTATTAGCATTACATACCTTAACACCTTGGGACAAAGAGTTCTGAGCATCAGCCATCAAGAAGTACTTTAACA
>NC_022020.1:35796479-35806054 GCF_000317375.1 Microtus ochrogaster | reverse complement strand
TATATATGTATATATATGTATATATATCTCAAAGCCAACATTATTCAACTTTTCCCATAGGTACTAAACTGCTGGAGAATTTTTTCTTCTTACTTAGAATGTCTACCAATTAGATTGGCCAGGATTTAATATCTACAGGAGTGGTGTAAAGTTTCCTAGTGTTTTACAAGCAATGCTTAGTCTTCTTTAGAACAGTCTCAAAAAGTATGAGCAGTGAGTTTCTCACCAGGGACCAAAGAGGAAATTCTGAACTACCACAAGAAAGAATATTCTTACAAAGTGCTTGGGTGGTGGACAGGGGAAGGAAGTCAGCCACCTACCCACTTTATTGGCTTGATTCATGGTAAATTCTGCCAACACTGACTTGAACTCAGCTGTGACAATAATCTCCCACGTTCTAGTTATGATTAACTATGATGAACCCTGGTAAAGTGTGGGAGTTTAAGATGAAGGATCTTGAGATCCAGCAGTTTAGAGCTGGATAGACAGGGAGACCAGCTATTCTAGAATAGCTTCATAAGTGGCCCATCTCAGAAAAATGGGAATGAATCAAATTCTTTAGATACCTCCCTTCTTCAACTCTTTCACAGTCTGAAAGTTATTGTTTTCTTATGTCCAAAGCCCACAAGGTTTCAGGATAAGCCCATTTTGTCTTACTCAGTCCTCACTAGAAGTGAAGAGATTTAGCTATAAACTATTTATGAACATACAAAGCAAAACTGATTTGTATTATTGACACTCATCTTTTTCATAGAAATGCCTGGTCCTAAGACCACCTTCGGCTGAGCATTTAACTCTTTACTTACAGGTCATTGGCAATTTATCAATGACAATATTTATCCAGTAAATTTCATGAGATTTTAATTGTGACCTTAACTTAGGGGAAAAAATGCAGTTCTCTGCTAGAGCACAGTACCTAAATCAAGGAACTCTACATACTTGTCCACCTGGGTCACTCAAGATGATGTCTTAAGGCAAACTGACGAATTAGCAAGCAAACCCCAAAATTTGAAATACACCTCCCCACTATTTTTTTTTTATTTTCAGATTTATTGAAAATGACAGGACAGACTCTAACGGCTCCACGCGGTGTTTTGAAATTCATCCCCACTGCAGGCTGAGTGACCTGCAGGTTGGAGAGACTGCCGAAGTCCAGAAGCTTCAGCATCTCCTTGGTGTCAGGATCTACCTCAATGATCTCCTGATCCAGGGCTGAGACCTCAGGGACGTAATTATCCCTCCTTTCTCGCTCTTCCTCCTGTAGTTTGATAGAGATACCCCTGACAGGGCCTCTCTGAATCCTCTTCATCAGATGCGTGACATAGCCGGCTATCTTGTTGCGGAGCTTCTTGCTGGGGATGATAGCGATCTCCTCGCACACGCGCTTGTTGGTGTGGAAGTCATTGCCCAGGTGCGTGTAGTACTTCTCGATGATGACCCTGGCCGCCTTCTTCACGGTCTTGGTGCGGACGCGGCCCACGTTGACGGGTCCTGGTAAAAGCCTCCCCACTATTTTTATGAGCCTATCTATTTCTTGCTCTTAGAATTCTCCTTTCTTTTTCTACTTATATTCTGTATCATGTCAATCCATTAGCATCAATAAATAAGGAAAATAAAGAAGATCAACCGAATTGCATGATTTCCTCAGTGCAAAGAGAGAAATGAAAAGTGGATGTGCACCCCTGCGGTGCTGTACACACTGTGCCTGCTCAGGGCACGTGGATCTCTCAGGGTTCTCATGTAGATACTTAATATAATTACATTGGGAAAATATTTGGACAAAGCAGAGTACTGGTTTCCAGAGAGCTTAAGGTTATTTTATAAAAACAGATGGCGTCATAAGAATTCAGGCATTAGTGTTGTATAGGGTAAGTGATGTCAATCAAGATTCCTTCTTCATATGACAATTGTTATGGTTAATAAAATATTGCATTCAGAAATGTTGATATGTACTTCCATATTTTGACTGTCATGGTGATTATTCAATAAATGGGAAATAGTGAAAATGTGGGCTAGAAAAATCAAATAAACCTAAGTTTGGCTATTTGCCAGCTATGCAACCCACTTTCTTTAGTGTGCTGAGTCCCTCCTCCTCCTCACCCTGCAAAAGGCGATTCCAAATGGGTGGAAGACCTTGACAACAGATATGAAACCCTGAAACTGTGTAAGGAAATAGTAGGGAGAACAGTTGAACATATAGGCACAGGAAGGGACTTCCTGAACAGGATGTAACCACTCCAATGAAAGGCCAACTCATGGGACCTCGTGATATTAAAAAAGATTCTGTGCATCAAAGGGAGATGCTACTGAGGGAAGAGATAGCATAAAGAAATGGAGAAAATCTGCACCAGCTATACATCTGACATAAGATTACTATCTAGGTAGTCAAGCAATAACAACAGCAACAAACTCTGGGCATGATGGAAACCAGCAACCCAATCAACAAAAGAACTACAAAATGAACAAACCATTTTCCAAAGAGGATTTATAAATAGCCAATAAACATATGAAAAGATACTCAATCCTACCAGTCACTGAGAAAATGGAAAACAAATTCCACTGAGACGCCATTTCACTCCTATTTAAAAAAGAAAAAGAAAGAAAGAAAGAAAGAAAGAAAGAAAGAAAGAAAGAAAGAAATTCAAACATTAAGAAATCAAAGAAGAAATGCTGCAAGGATGCAAAAATGGGCATCCTTAGACACTACTGGTGAGAATGTAGAGTACTCCAGCTTTTATGGAAACTGGGATGGAGGTTTCTCAGCAACCTAGAAATAGAACAACCATGTGATTCAACTATACTACTCCATATTTAGCCAAAGGATTCCAAGTAAACAAAGCAGAAAATCTCTCTATACTAATGCTCACTACATCAGTATTCATAGTAGATAAAATATGGAACCAGCCTAGGTTTTCAACAACAGAGAAATTGATAAGAAATGTAGTATGGAATTATTTTAATCCATAAAGAAGAAGTTATGTAACTTGTAGGAAAATGAATGCAAATGAAGACAATCATATAAAGCAAATAAAGCCAGTCTCTGAAAGGCAAATGCGTATTTTCTCTCATTTGTGGTCCCTAGACATTTATACAATCAGATGAAATTATAATACAGTATACATTAAATTAAAATAGAAATGAAGTTGTCCAGGAAAACATGAGGTACTAATGGGTGGGGAGAGGGGGAAGAAAAGAGGATTGGGGAACACAGTTGTAGAGGATATTTTTAATGTATAATATATACCTATGAGAAATTTACTTTTTGAGGTTTCTATTCATTCCTACTACCTGAGTCCTCTATTTTATCAACACAGTAAAATAATCCCTGCTATTTGCTTGGTGATTCTTCCCTTAGCTAAAATGATAGGGACACATTGTTCTTCTAATTTACATATAGGGAAACATTGTTCTTCTAATTTACACTAATTTCTAGAAAGGTTAATATTGGAAAACAAATTAATATTAATTAATAAAAAGTACATTGTAGCTACTTTCCAGTTATATATAAATGAGTAACATAATAATACTAAAAAGGGATGTAAAGAAGTACATCAAGTTATAAGAAATAAGTTTGAAATATCAACCTCTACCATTTCATAAGCAAGTTCCTGGGGAATAACACATTCAAATACACTGCACAAAAGAGATTTTCTCATGGGGTCTGAGAGCTGCACTAATCAATAGGTGAAAAGATACTAATTCAGGGGTCAGTGTGATGCTATGTTAATTTAGTAATAGATTCACCCCTGGGCCCTTTGAGCTCCCGAACAGCAGGATTTGGGCCAGATTTATAGTACCAAGCAGGCATTTCCTCCTGCAGAGTGGGTCTTAAATCCAATCAGACAGCAGTTGGTTACCTCCATATCATTCATCTCACTATTGAACCCTTGGGACCATTTCACAATGCTAGTGATTGCTATAGTTTACAGCTGGGTAGAACTATCGACGACGGTTTTCCTCAACAGCCCATGAAGCACCTTCAGGTATTATGAATTATCACCTTGAGTTTTTCATGTCCTATTACCAAAGTGTGTGGTGTTTTCAGCAATAGTGCTTTTTCAATTGAGTCCTGGTGTGCCACCAAAACCAGCAGCAATAGATTGTACTGGGGGTCTCCAGACGACCCCTAGCCAGAATCAAAGGGCTGTATCCCACACTGGCGCTGGGCTTTTTGTTGGCTTCTGGGGAAAAAACATTATCCTCTATGAAGGGTAACTCCAGTTAAAGCCTTTTTTTTTTTTATTGAAAAGAAAAAAAAAATTTCCGCCTCTTCCCAGCCTCCCATTTCCCTCCCCCTCCCTCCACTTTTCTCCTCCTCCCTCTCCAGTCCCAAGAGCAGTCAGGGTTCCCTGCCCTGTGGAAAGTCAAAGGTCCTCCCCCCTCCATCCAGGTCTAGGAAGGTGAACATCCAAACTGGCTAGGCTCCCACAAAGCCAGAACATGAAGTAGGATCAAAACCCCGTGCCATTGTCCTTGGCTTCTCATCAGCCCTCATTGTTCGCCATGTTCAGAGAGTCCGGTTTTATCCCATGCTTTTTCAGTCACAGTCCAGCTGGCCTTGGTGAGCTCCCAATAGATCAGCCCCACTGTCTCCGTGGGTGGGTGCACCCCTCGTGGTCCTGACTTCCTTGCTCATGTTCTCCCTCCTTCTGCTCCTCATTGGGACCTTGGGAGCTGAAATGACCCTATAGCCATACTGATGAATATCTCGCATATCACCATAGAACCATCATCTGGCGGTGGATGGAGATAGAGACAGAGACCCACACACTGGAGCACCAGACTGAGCTCCCAGTTAAAGCCTTTTTATGAATGCACTGGATATGTGTTTCACCCCTATGAAATAGTCGGTCTTTTTCAAACATTCCTAGTGTTGTCTCCCTACCGCTTCCTTCACTCTATCCTCACGTCCCTCTCCACACTAAACTCACTCATGACTACTGTCCCTTCCCCATCGTGTAGCTTGTGTTATATTATCCTGCTTTCCTTAATATCTTTCTTCTCTTACCCACAATTGTCCTTTGCCAGTTTTTTCCCCCTTAATTCTACAGGTATTCCAAGTTAAAGACACAACTAAAAGATTTGGCACTAAGATCCACATATGAGTCAGAATATGGACCATTTGTCTGGATCTGGGTTACCTCACTTGGTATAATGTTCTCTGGTTCCATCCACTTAACCTGCAAATTTCATTATTTCATTCTCCATGATATTTTATATAGGTAACACATTTTCAGTTTCCGTTTATCAACTGATGGATATCTAGACCATTCCCATTCCCTAGCTATTGTGAGTACAGTAGCCATGAATAGAAATGATCACGTCTCTGTAGCAGAAAACAGAGTTCTTTTCATATATGTTCAGAAGTAGCATAACTGAGTCACACTGTAGATCTATTTCTAGGTTTATGAATAACCACCATGCTATATCCATAATGGATGCAACAATTTGCACTCCCATCAGTGGGCATGAGGGCTCCCTATTCCCCACAACCTTTGATGTCTTTTGTTTTCTGTTTATAAAAGCCTGATTATTTATGTGTTACTCTTAAAGACTTATTTTTCACTGGGCTCAGATATAGAAGTTAAAAGAGCTTTATGAGGGCAGCCTATATCTTCTGGTGACCTGTTCCTGGTATTTTCTTTGGCTTCTTTCATTCTTTTGACCAAAATTTCAGTGTATTCTCAGCCTCCTCTTTTTTTTCTTTAGTGAATAGTTTCTTTTTTCTCTTCCTTTTCTCTTTCTCTTCTTTCTCTTCTCCTTCTTCTCCCTCTTCTCCTTTCCCTCACTTCCTCTTTATTCTCCTTCTTCTCTGAACAGTAACCAAGTTGCGAATACCCAGATGGTGATCTACAGTGCATCCCAGAACAAACGTTCTCCTTGGTCTGTAACTAGTAAATTGCAAATGTAGTTTTGATTTGCATTTTCTTGATGGCTATGAATGGTGAACATTTGTAATACTATTTCTTATGCTTTTGTATTTTTTTATTTCTGAAAATGCCCTCTTGAGTTCCATAGCTCACCATTAGATTCATTTGTGCTTCCTTGATGTTTAGTTTTGATTTCTTTGTATATTGTAGACACTAATATTCTATTAGAGGTATAGCTGTCAAAGACTTTCTTCTTGTTTTTGCACTGCTTCTTTAGTCAATGAACAGTTCCCTTTGTAGTACAGAAGGATTTTGATTTCATAACATTCTACTTGTTGATTAGTAGTCTTATTTTCTGGGTGGCCAGGGTATTATATCAGAAAGTCCTCAC
The DNA here is from genome assembly GCF_000317375.1 of Microtus ochrogaster. Classification (NCBI taxonomy): domain Eukaryota; kingdom Metazoa; phylum Chordata; class Mammalia; order Rodentia; family Cricetidae; genus Microtus; species Microtus ochrogaster. The sequence goes on along the minus strand of NC_022020.1, from coordinate 35,799,793 downwards.
CAGAGCCTATACACTGAGTTATAGTGCATACTCTATCTTTTAGAAGTTTCAGTTCTAATGTTAAGATTTTTTTTTGTTCAATTGGTGTTGATTTATATGCAGAGAGGGATCAAGATCAATTCTTCTATGTATACATATCCAGTTTTGCTAATGCCATTTGTTAATGATGCTGTCTTTTCTCTAATGCATATTTTGGAATCTTTGACTTAAAAAAATAAAGTGTAACTGTAAGAATTTGTATCTAGGTCCTTAATTTATTTGACTGATGAATGTGTCTGGTTGTGTACCAGTACCATGCTGTTTCTACATTTGTGGCTCTGTGGTATATCATGAAATCAGGAGTGATGATACTTCCCACAGAGTTTTATTGTTCAGGATTGTTTTGACTATCTTGGGTCCATTGTGCTTCCATAGTGTAAAGAATAAGTGTCAGTAAAGTACTCAGACACAGATCAAACATCTCTATCACACACACACACACACACACACACACAACACACATGTACACATGCACACACATACACACACAAGCACACAACTACACATATGTAGTAAGAAGGGCCTCTTGTTGGTCCAGGCTGCTCAGCCCCGAAATAATCACACAGAAACTACATTATTCAAACTATATGATTCAAAACACTATCTGGCCCATTAGCTCTAGCTTCTTATTGGCTAACACTCATATCTTGATTTAACCCATTTCTAGTAATCTGTGTATCGCCACGTGGTTGTGGTTTATCAGGTAAAGTTCCATCTGTCTCTGGCAGGTTACATGGCTTCTCTTTGACTCTGTTCTTCTTTTTCCCAGCATTCAGCTTAGTTTTCTCTACTTAGCTCTGTTCCCCTATAGCTCTGCTATGGGCCCAAAGCAGTTCCTTAATTTAATGATAGTAATGACGGCATACAGAGGGAAATCCCCGATCATAACCATACATATATACATACACACACAAATACATAAACACACACATACACACATACACGCAAACACATACACACACATGCACACACATACACATATATACACATGCATATACACACATACACACACCACTCAGAGTCCAACACAGAAGATGAGATAGAAAGATTTTCAGAGCCAGAGTTAGAGGGGACAGAAATGGAACAATATCTTCTAGGCATAATGAGATGGCTGTACTCATGAACTCATAGCATATGACTTGCACAAAATCAATCTGGTCTACACTGTAGCATGGAAGAGGAAAGGGTGCACAGCTCCACTCTTGAGGGGTTATTGAAGTTTGGTAGTTTCTGGGTGGGAAAGTCAGCATTTTTTAAGGGTGTGACCCCTGGTAGATTGAATGGCTCATCTCCATGAGTGCATGGGTGATACAAATTGGACTTAGTGGGTTATTTAAAATAAAAATAAAAAGAACTCATGAAATTGGAGGAGACTGGGAGGTGGGTTGGATCTGGGAAGAGTTAGAGAAGGAGCGGGAATGAATATGATCAAAATTCACTGTATGTATTTCTTAAAGAATTAATAATGTTTTATTTGAAATGACATTCAATTCCAATGATCATACTCTATGAAATATTACAGCAACACTGGGATTACATATAACCAGAAGGCTTAAATTTTAAAACTCACTTTAAGAAATAGTTTTTTACACATAAACATCTTCTCAAACATAACACATATGTTTTCTGTTTCTTTTCTTTCTTTTGGAAAAATACTTGGTATGTGCCAAAACCAATACTCATTCAGTCTAACCTTTTCCATATTTTACGTATTAGGCTAGAATAAATTTAATGTTTGGTTCAACTGTGGTGGAGGAGCTTGGTGACCTTCAAAAGGCTAAATGTTATATTACCACTGAACTGAAGGAGATACTTGGAAGAGATCCTGTGCACCCAAATCTCTATGAGCAGATGAATGGATAAATAATAATGTGAAATTATATTGATTGGACATTTATTTTATATAACAAAGCCATACACAGCAATGAGGATTTGAGACATGTTAAATATGGATAATGCTTAAAAATATCATGCTAAGTGAAGTAAACGAGATCGATTCATGGATAAATCTTGTATGATTATATTTAGGAATCTTTTATAGTGATGAAAGTTAGATTCAAGATCATCAGATGCTGAAGGTGGAAGAAGAGTAGAGTTCTTGCTTAATGACTACAGAACTTCTGTATGGATGTGGAAACATCTAGAAAATAGTCAGTAACCATGCTTTCACTGATTGTGAATGTAATTAAAGTTACTAAATTATATACATTAAAATGGTTAGGATTGGGAACAGGGTTTAGCAGTTAAGAGAACTTATTGACCTTTGAGGCAATCATAATTCAGTTCACAGCACCTACATCAGATGGTTCACTATTGCCTGGAAATCCAGTACTAGGATATCTGCTTACTCTTCTAACCTCAACAGATACTGACAAAACAGAAGTAGCATACATACACACATACACACACACACACACACACACATGCACACAAATGTATAAATATGCATTTAAAAATAAATCTTACTTTGTAAAAACATCAAAATTAGTGCTCAGTACAGAGTACATTTATACCTCAACTCCTGAATTTTATCTTCAGCATCAAATAATGTATGTGAAGGGTAGGAGCTGTTCAAAAGGGTAAGTTTTAGGTTATCTCTATTTTAGTACAAATTTAAAAACATAATAAAAAATATACTGTAAATGGAAAAAATGTAAACCATGTGAATTAGATGTCAATAGTTATTGTAAAATTAAAAACACCTTTTATTTTTCAAAATGTGCATCTAAATTAATTTTAGATACCATTTCATAATTTTAAAATGAGATGGATATTTGTGAAATCTTGTCTAAAGCATACAGTAAGAGGATTTTTTTTTCACTAATGCTGAAATCCTAATAAAACAATTTTCCTGTGTGGTTTATAAACACAATGATCATCTACTAATTATGTCAGAAATTGATAGATTACATCTGCAGAAAAAAAATTTCTTAGTGTTAACTGGGCAGAAAGACCCTTCAGTAGAATGGTATCTACACTTAAGACTTTTCTAAACATTAGCAATCAACAGACGTGGTTCTGGTGAGTTATAGAATTACACAATTAAAAGGGATTTCAAGGGACAGCACTCCTGGACCACTGGAGTGTTAATTCCCTTTACACCTTTAGTGAGGTTGATTCCATCGCTGAAGACTTCCCACCCTAACTTCAGAGAGCTGTTGGACCTCTATTGCCAATATCCTTCTGTGGTACCTATATTCAACTTAAAGAGAATTAGGTTGTTTTTTTTTTGTCTGGTATCTTTATTTTTTATTTATTTTTTTATTTTTTTGTGT
>NC_022020.1:35792842-35795742 GCF_000317375.1 Microtus ochrogaster | reverse complement strand
ACAAATGGATGGAAATAGAAAACACTATCCTGAGTGAGGTAAGCCAGACCCAAAAAGAGGAACATGGGATGTACTCACTCATTTTTGGTTTCTAGCCATATTTAAAGGACAGTGAGCTTATAATTCGCAATCCTAGAGAATTAGGTTTTAAAATTGATAAATTCTCTTTTTTATTCCTGGTTTTGGTGACTTAAATATTCAGCCCTGTTTTGGTTCTTGTTATTGTTTTTCACCAGTTCTAGTAGATTTGAGGAGCAAAATTGAGTTATTCAGACACTTGAGGAAAATGGAAAGAGAACACAAGAATTTTCATTTATGTTTTCCAGTGTGCTTTTAACTCTGTTTGCATGACAAATCAGCTCTTTCCTAGTGACAACTAGTTGAACAGAAATAGTGATAAGAACATGTTTTTCTTCCCATATCTCAAATTTAATCTTAAACAACAACTTGTATGCATCTTTTTTTAGTGTGCTCTGTGCTTAGAGGGAAATGAACAAACTGATGTGTGTGTGTGTGTATATATATATATATAGAGAGAGAGAGAGAAAGAGAGAGAGAGAGTATGTGTATATATATACACACACAATTGTTTTAATAGGACTTCAGCATTAGTGAAAAAAATTTCTCTTAGTGTATGCATTCTACCAGATTCCACAAACATCCATCTCATTTTAAAGTATGAAATGGTATCTAAAATTAATTTAGATGCACATTTTGAAAAATAAAAGGTGTTTTTAATTTTACAATAACTATTGAGATTTAATTCACATGGTTTACATACATACATATATTCAATTCTGAAGGCACCTAAATGTCTGATCTTCATCTTCAGACAGTATTCATTATTCCTGGACAGGCAGAGGACTTCTCTGTGTCTCTAATCTTGGGCGTTCAAGTCACCTGCAGCAACCAGTAAAAAGGAAAGCACTGAGCTTCCCTTTATTTCCACCAAGATACGCATGTGTAAGTGTTTCCTCTTTGAAAATCCCACTTGTTACAGCTAGGAAACAAAATTGCAATGAATGACTTTATTCAAAGACAAACAGATCTGGTTAGTCAACATCTTCCCATGGCACACCAGCCATGGAGGGAGGTTTCCTTGTGTCAATTTATGAGCATTTATGATCTTGTCAATATTCAGCAGGATTCCCAAGCTCAGTGACTATGAGCTGTCATACTGCACTGAGTTAAAAGTATTTTTGCATAGTTTTACTGTCAATAATGCATCATTCTCATCAGCCACAGTTTTTGTGAAGCTGGATCTGTATGTGTTTTTCCTACGCACAATGACTGTTACTATTAATACAATTAGATCCAGCTGAAGGCTGCTACTGATGGTCTGGCAGCAAGACTGAGTCCTCCTGCTGTATTTTGGAACTTCAATTTCAGTTGCTTGGCTATGAAGGATCTACTTGGGAACAGATGATGATCAAATTCTTTCTGAAACATACTGGAGCATGGTTTCTCCTTCTTTGTCAAAGGAATTCTAAGTGTGTGTTGAGATAGGTCTCCTGGCACTTAACCAGTAATTTAAAAAATGCCCTACAGGCTTGCCTACATGCTGATCTTATAGACTCTATATAATATACAATATAGAGGCATTTTCTAAGTTGAGGCTTCCTTCACTCAGATAACTCACCTTTGTGTCAAAAGCTGATTTTTAAAAAAAAGGTCATCTAGAATAGTCCCCTTCTTTACTTTGTTCATTTCCTATTTCTACATATGCCGTAAATTAATTTATACTTCATTGTTGTGGCTATCTGAATATGAATGGCGCCTATAGACTAATATATTTGAATGCTTGTTCGGCAGTTTGTAGAACTCTTTGGGAAGGAGTCAGAGGTATGTCAGGCGGTTGGGCTTTGATGTTACCTAAGCCCTTCCATTCCCAATTAGCTCTCTGCCTTCTGTTTGTGGATCATATGCAAATTTTCATCCATTACTCCAACTTCATGCCTGCCTATCTGCAGCTGTGAATGCCACCATCGTGGTCAGGGACTCAACTTCTGAAACTGTAAACAAGTCCCTAGTTAAATGGTTTATTTTATAAGTTGATTTCATCACAGCATCTCTTCATAACAATAAAAAAGTAACTAAGACACTTGTATACTCCATAATATTTAGCTAGTTTGTCTTGTGGTAATCTGTGGTGGTCTAGTAGACGTTACTCAGTTCTAAGTGGTTTTCTATATCTTGCTTGGTTTGGTCTGTTACTGTTAGAGTATTTTGGTTTTTCATCTTGGAATAGTACTGAGAATTATGTCCCAAAGAATACTTGTCACTAAAAATATCTCGAAATTAAATTTTAAGAGACACCCAAGCAACAGGTATGCAAATTGTGACTCAGAATCACAGAAAAAGAAACAAGGCAATAGAACACCTCCAGAAGATAATAGTTTCTCAAATACTAAATTCATTTCAAAAACACTAAAATGTATAAAATCCTGATTCAATAATTGAAGATTCACTTGTGAAAGTGAACAATGACTTCAGTAAGAAATCATACAAGTTTATGAATGGACAACAAAAATACAAACCAGGACTTAGAGAGAAAGATGAACAAAAGATATGAGAAAGCAATAAGGATGGGTTAGAAACATAGATAGCAACAAAGAAGGCATATTTCATAAAAACTAAGTGTTTGGGGAAGGGAAAACTAAACAAAGGAAAGAAAGAAAACAGTGCAAAGTATCAGAGAGTAGTGCAAGTAAAGAAAAGACTACTATGGCCAAAGTCAATGAGATGCCACCTTCAAAGACATGGAATAAGCCAGGCATGGTGACACACATTTTTAATCCAAACATTCAGAAGGCAGAGGAAGGCAGATCTCTGTGAATCTGAGAGATCAGCTTAGTCTACATGGTGATTTCGGACAGCTCAGGGCTATGTAGAGAAACCCT
>NC_022020.1:35790757-35792482 GCF_000317375.1 Microtus ochrogaster | reverse complement strand
ACCTTCTTTATTGAGAATCAAATTATTCATCCAATTAAGGAGTGAAGATCATTTTCAAACTTAGGATAGATTGTAAATGTAATATTTCACTTCTATGGCAAAAACAGTCCCTATGAAATTAAAATTTCTTGTGAAAAATCCATGATGACTGTACGTTTATAAAGTTAAATCACATGACATCATCTAAGCTTCATTTGTTATTTTTAAAACTGCCAAATCTACCATATTGGGCTCTAGGCTCATTCATTAAAATTAAAGTGTTATAAGTTACTGGATATTGCTATGGACCATGTGCCGTCCCATTCTTGATATTAAATTTTACCAAGATTTATTATTTTTGCATCATTTTACATTTTGTCTTAGTCCTTCTTGCTTTTTAGAGCTAGAAAACATCATTTTGAGTGAGGTAACCCAGACCCAGAAAGAGAATTATCACATGAACTCACTCATAAGTGTTTTTTAAACATAAAGCAAAGAAAACCAACCCACAAATCACAGTCCTAGAGAACCTAGATAACAAGGAGGACACTAAGAGAGACATACATAAATCTAATATACATGGGAAGTAGAAAAAGACAAGATTTCCTGAGTAAATTGGGAGCATGGGGACCTTGGGAGAGGAATGAAGGGTAGGGGGGGAGGCAGGGAGGGGAGCAGAGAAAAATGTAGAGCTCAATAAAAGTCAATTAAAATAAAGATTGTATGACAACGATAAAAGTTCATGGAGGAGAGACAACTGCATATGGCACTCTTTATCACTACCTTTCTGTACTTTCTAGTGAAGATTTTACACTTATTCTTAACAGCCCACTCTATCTATCTAATGGGTCTTCAAACATTTTTAAGCAGTGGTTTTGTGCATAAGCCCAGGGAGACTAAAACTATTTGCACCTATGCCGAGGACCAACCCACATCTGGTACTGGCACAGCATAGTTCAGCATTGGAGTTCTCATTCCGATTTACGCTTTTTGTGGTGCTACGAGCATGAAGGCCCACTGGGAAGCACACTTAATTTCTCTCCAAGCTTTATTTAATTTCACAGGTATGCTAGATTGTATTCTTAAACTAATCCATTTCTTAAACTTTCTCCCGAATAGATCTCTGGACATAATTGGATACAAAATGTCATCTGAGAAACCATTATCTAGAGAAAGCCAGGGCAAGATACAATGTGATTAGAAGCAAGAAACTTCAAATTAGAGACTATAAAAATTAAAGTTCACAAAGATTTCCTTTGCTTTTTCTAAGTTTTTATTTTTTCATGAGTAAAAATTTCTAAATACTCTACAAATGTCTGTCATTACTTACATTACCCAGATGTTACTAAGTTTCTCAAAAGAAATAATTTTCATTAGACAAAAGCTTTTTGGGAAAGTGATTAAGGAAGAAAGAAAGAAAAGGAGAAGCAGGGGGTAGGGAAAGTAGGAGAGGGAAGACCAAGATATGAAGAAAGCAGGGAGAGTTTGAATATAGGTAGGGTAACAAAGAATGCACAAAGGTGTTGGTATAATAATAGAGTAGAAAATTCATAGTCTTTAAGCTGATATTGTCTCAACTCATAAGGAATAATAAAATCTGCTCTTCCAGGATTGCAAGTTCAGAAATACTGGACAGTTGACAGATTTTAATATAGTGTGTTACAACTTTTACTTTTCTTCAAAAGTAAAAGCTGGGGTTCTCACTCACCAGAATCTTTACCTTTTTGTCTCCCAATATAGAGGTCC
>NC_022020.1:35784696-35789188 GCF_000317375.1 Microtus ochrogaster | reverse complement strand
GCTGGAAACTGTTTCCAGACCAGGAATACAGGGAGCCATGTTCAGCTGACCCAGGGTACTTTATTCCCCACTTTACTGATGCCCATCAGAGAAAAGAAGCTTACTCAAGGCCACTGGAGAAACGCTTTCTGTAACATGGGAAAACTCTGGAGCCCTTACTTTAGACAGAAATATCGAGATGGTAGTGAAGTTGAATCAAGCCCAGGTTGAGTTGGGATACCCAGGTAGTATCACCCCTAAGGACTTAAAATCTCCCATACACATCTGTTCTCACGTGGCACCTGACAATGTTCTTATGAAGTTGAGTGTATTATTGCTGGATATTTAGTTCTTACTATAACTGAAATAATGTAAAAAATTATTTCTAAGATTGAATATATACCATCAACATAGCCCAGATCATGTGTTTATTTAGGGTAAAGTCTTGAATAGTGTTTCAAGTTGTACTACATGTTTGTCGTAATAAAATCAGCATGGTATTGGCATAAAAATAGACAAGTTGAACAATGGAATTGAATTGAAGACCCAGACATAAATCCACATACCTGTACACACTTGAGTTTTAATAAGGAATCCGAAAATACACACTGGAGAAAAGACAACCTCTTCAACAAATGTTGCTGGTCAAACTGAAGTCTACAAACAAATAGATTCACACTTAATATCCTGAAGAAAACTAAACTTCAAATGGATCAAAGACATCAACATAGAACAGTGAACATGATTATAGCAAAAGTGTTTAATAGCCTTGAATTCATTGGCACAGGAGAAGGTTTTCTGAACAGAAAACTATTATCACAGGTATTAAGATCAATAATGTCCAGGTGATGGTGGCACACATCTTTAATCCCTGGATTTAGGAGGCAGAGACAGGAGCACCTCTGTGAGTTTGAGGCCAGCCTGGTCTATAGAACTAGCTCTAGAATAGCAAGGGCTGATGCACAGAGAAACCTTGTCTTGAAAAAATCAAAAAAAGGAAGAATTCAACAATTAATAAAGTGGACTTCATAAAACTGAGAAGTTTTTGCTTGGCAAAAGACACTCTCATTCAGACAAATATCAGTTTACAGAATGAGAAAAAAATTATCAATGACACATCCAATAAAGGATAATATATTTAAAATAGAATAATAATTATATTAATATAAATAATATTTAATATATTAATATATAAAGAACTCAAGCAACTAGACATCAAGAGAACAAATAATCTAATAAAAATGGTACAGATCTAAACTGAAGACCATTTTTATTTTTATTTGCTCAACCATTTTTATTTCTTTTCTATTCATAATAGCCAGAAATTGGAAATAACCTAAATGTCCTTCAACAGAAGAATGGATAGAGAAAATGTGGTGCATTTATACAATGGAATATTAGTTAGCCATTAGAAATGATATCATAAATTGGCAAGCAAATAGATGAAACCAGAAAAAAATCAACCTGATTTATATGTGGATATTAGTTCTGAAATCAATGATAATCAAGCTAAAAATCACTAAAACCACAGAGGTTAGGTTAGAGTAAGAGACTAGAGGGTACAGATATATTTTCTTAGGAAAGGAAAATAGAACAGAGATTAATGAATGAATAGGGTGGGCTGTAATGGGAGGACCAAAGAGGGGTGGAGATGAGGAGAGGGGTTGAGAGAGAGAATATGGGTAGAGACTGATCAAATTAAGGGACATTTGAGGGGTAGTGTGAAAATGTAATAGAGTAGAAACTTTCTAAAATATATACATATATAAAAGTGATGTAAATAAAATTATCAAAAAGTGAGGAAGACAGAATCCCAACTGGCTACTCTTGCCACCAAACCAAGTTTCCAGTACCAGGATTGTGTTACATCAAATTACCAAATATTACTGCTCACAAAGAAAAAGAAAGAAAGAAAGAAAGAAAGAAAGAAAGAAAGAAAGAAAGAAAGAAAGAAAGGAAGGAAGGAAGGAAGGAAGGAAGGAAGGAAGGAAGAAAGAAAAAAAAGTGACTCCTGCCAATATTCTGCTATACTCATAGATCAATGCCTTGTTCAACTAATATAAGTGAAACTTCCTCCTTCGGCATGTGGGAATAAATACAGTTATCCACAGCCAGAAATTAAGCAGAGAGTAAGAGACATTGAAACACTCAGTTCTAAATGGGATGCCCCCATCAAATCCCACCCATTAGAGCTCAGGGGACTCTGTGGAAGAGACATGAAAGGAGTGTCAGAGCAGAGGGGATGGAAGACATCAAGGCCCTCTAAATCACCATGATCAAAGTACATATAAACTCACAGAGACTGAGGCAGCACACACAGAGCATGCACGGGTCTGCACCAGATCTTTTGCATATATGTATGGCTTCCAGTTTAGTGTTTTCATGGGATAGTCCTGAGTGTGCTAGAATGAGTAAGGTTCTGATTCTCGTGCCTGCTCTTTGGCTCTTTTCCTTCTGTTAGTTACTCTTTTTTTTATTTTCCTACAGCACCTGGTATTCCCAAGTGATCTCCCATCCAAGTACTAACCAGGCCCGACCCTGCTTAGCTTCCAAGATCAGATGAGATCAGGCACATTCAGGTTGGTATGGCCATAGACCTGTTAGTTAGTCTTGTTGAACTTCAAAGTGATAGCTTTTGTTTTATCTTATATTCTAGTTTGTTCTGTTTTATTACTATCTCTTAGAACCTTCTCTTTTTTAATGAGAAGTGGAAAGGGAGTGGATCTGAATGGGAGGCGAGGAGTAGAAAGAGGGGAAACCATAACCAAGATACATTATGTGAGAAAAAAAATCTGTATTGAGTAAAAGGAATAAAGAAAATAGTTAAAGATGTTTAATGGAACTTAAATGTTATTGAAGCAAGAGCAGTGCCATGAGTTTTGTACAACATTTTGCATTTTGGTTGCTACAGAATTACTTTTGGCTGATGAGAGTTTGATCTTGGCTGCGGGGTTTTTTGTTTTTGTTTTTGTTTTTGTTTTTTAGACAGTGTTAAACTCTGTAGCACCGGTGGTGGGCTCAGAGTTTCGACAGTCTTCTTTCCCAGCCTCTTTAACGCAGGCATTTCAGTTATCAACCACTATCCACTGATCTAGGGTTCACTCTTTAAGTCATTCATGAGGCTGACCTTCGGCAACTTCTTTTCTTTTCCTCTGAAATGACTTATATTGCCCTATTTCCTCAGTTAACTCTAATGTTGATCTACTGCAGTTAATAAAATGGTTATATATTGACTATTGGGATGTACTGCTTTGCATTGCTATAAATATTGTAACTGCTTATAACTTTGTAATGACTTCATAAACATGATTCACTGCACTAATAAACATTCAGGACAGCTGCAGAATATGGCTATCCCTTCATGCTAGTTGCTTTGGCCTTGATAGTCGGAGACAACTTTTACTTCCTTCATTAACAGATCCTTAATTGATACTTTCCAAAAGCATATGGTCTCATTAGAAAAAGAAGATCCTAATAGGATGGGTTAGGATTTCTTATGACCAGTGGAAACATCTAGATGAATCAAATTGTCTCTGTTTTGGTAAATATTCCTAGGATTATCAAAGTTAAATGTAGAGTTGATTTAGGGTGAGGGACAGGAGAAGGGCACAGTTTCTGCTTTCAGTGCTAGTGACGATTTATCTAATTTAAGGCATTACATCAAAGGGCACTCTGCTGTCAGTCTCTGAAGGTCATAGGAGAATGGGCAGGAGTTCCAGCAGTGAAAATAGCCCACCAATGATTTTCTATTTAATTTGTGCTTGTTTTAAAATGTGGAGTAATTGAATGTTTTTGGCTTTGGCAGGCCACTTTGTCATTCTAAGTTTGTATATCCTACAGGCACTGAGTTGTCATTCAGTGCTCAGTTCCCAGAACAAACCAACAAAGAGAATGTGAATCAGTTTGCAATGTCTAACCTTAAACTACACAATTATGTGACTACTGAGCTTTGGCATCACCCCAGCCTCATACCATATGTGTCAAGTCCTGTGGTGGTATACAAATGAAATCAGAGTTAACAGTTTTCGTCTGAGGTCCTGGCATTCAATTTTTTTTCCCTTAACTCCTAGTTTAGAGTTTGACCATTCTGCTTAACACTGGTATTTAACAGCTACCACACTTCAGAACCGTGGGCAGTAACATGGGTACAGTAGTCAGCTCCATGCTTTTTTAATGTGTGAGATCACCAAATCACTGTGATGAAGCTGACATGCCTCAGTTGATCTGAGAATCAAATGAGGTTTTAACATATACATGAACAAAAGGAAGAAAGACAGAACAAAAAGAAAATACCACATTCTTTGATCTTTGATCAATTCCTTCTTATGCCTCCAAATAGCCTCACAAACTAAAGGTTCTTATGATAACTATATAGCAGTAAAACTCATATCTAAGGCATACCAGTTTTTCCCTGTGCAGAGACATTGTCACTGCTATATTTTTCTTTATCCTTCCTGGTCTAGCACTATACAACCTGACTAGTCTCATTTACTTTTTTTTTCAGTTTTTTTTT
>NC_022020.1:35780483-35784066 GCF_000317375.1 Microtus ochrogaster | reverse complement strand
TCGCCTTGGGCTCCTGGGAGCCACTCTAGGTTCAAGTCTCATTGAATCATTTACTTTTTTTTTAAACCTGCCTCTTGGAACTCAACATAACATAATCTCAAATCAGTTCATGCTAAGACAGTTTTGTCTTATGATAATGAAAACACATGAATATGTAATCACAGTTGGAATTTTAAAAAAGCTGCCAGAACTTATCCACACCAAAAAGTAGAGTAAGTCTACCAAGCCAGAGAACAATAATAACATCGTGTTATTGTTTCATCTCATGGTTTTACGTATACTGCAAAGGAAGGGATAACAAGTGGAGCCATGCCAATGTTGGGTATTTACATTGTACCTTAAGATGCTTTGTACTTTTCCAGGATGGATTATGATCACTTAAACCAGATATATGCTAATTTCTAAAAGAAACATTAAAATTGATAACTGAAACAAAGGTGTGGGAAGATAATCTTAACAAATTAATGCAATGGGATATATAAAAAATACATGCTAACAGTCAAATCAGAAACAAGGGATCAGGGACTGGAGAGATGGCTCAGTGGTTATGAACACATGTTTTTCTTGTGGAGGATGAGAATTAAATTCCCATTATCCACATGGTGGCTGACAGTCACTCATAACTCTAATTCCAGGTGATCCAGCACTCTCTTCTGACCTCAGTGAGCATAAGTCATGCACACAATACACAGACATACATAATACAGTCAAAACATTGATATACATAAAAATAAATAAATCTAAAATCATTTTAAAAAGAAACCAAGAAGCAAATGAAAGGAGCTGACACAGATAAAAAGAAAAGAACAAACAGGTGGTAGAAAAATCGCACAGTATCATCACTTAGTGTTAAGTATAAATGAGATAATTATTCCACTTAGAGAAGAAGCATTTTCAGGATGGTATACAAGAGGAAGCTAAAAACAGTTATATTGGTTTTAAAATAGATCCACTTCAAGGGAAGAGTTTCAGCTGGAAAAATCCACATTGGCTGAGAGTTAAGTGTGGAATACAATGTATTAAATACCTGCTAGTCAGATGGAACTGATTTGACTAAGTTTTCATCATATCACTTAGTAGTACAACTAGAAATACCACCAGAGATTAAAAATACTTTTTATTGATGAAAAAATTTATGATGAGTTAATCCTTATTAACTCATTAAGGATTTGTGAAAATATCGAATAAAAATATATAAAATTTGACATAATTAACCTAATATTTACAATGAAAATGTAGAGAAACTTATAATGCTATTAGGATATTTAATTCATTCCTTACGTTGTTTTTTAGATTTAATAGGCAAAAAAACAAGTGAGTCTATAGAAAATCTGACCTGGATTTATCTTTCAGCTTCACCTAGCAGAAATTAACAGAACACTGTATTTAATAGTTGAATAGTTACATTATTTTAAGGATCACATGTAGCATCTATCAAGTTAATCGATTTGACAGGACACATCTCAATTTGTTAAAGAAAAGAAATAATAGAAGATATCACATTTGAGTAAAACATTACATTATAATCACAAGAATCTACAAAATTCTCAACTATTTAAAAATTAAACAATAGATTGTCTGCATACCTATGAAGTTGAAGAAGTGAAATGATAAAATATTTTACAGTGTGTAAAATTACAAACACTGCTGGAAATCTATAGAATGTAGGTAGAGTTGTACTTAAAGTGTATTTTTTTGAGCTTTTAAATAGTCTCCGGAAACAAAGTTTCTAGGCTTCAGGATCTAAGCTTGAGAGAGACAGAATTTTTCTCAAGGAATCATTGACTTAGTCCATCCAGCACTCATTAATGACAGTCTCATTGATCCACCTGGAAATAAAGCTGTTTTGTTTCTTTTTGAAACAGTGCCCCATAGTGTAGCCCTAGCTGTGCTGGAACTCACTATGCAGACCAGGCTGTCTTCACATTCATAGAGATCCTCCTGCCTCTGCCTCCTAATTAAAGGCATTAACCACCACACCTAGAAAGCAATAGATATTAGATGGGAAATGCTCATGAAAATGTACTCTTGATGTAAAACTGTGGATATCTTTGTCCTAAGCCTAGAATCAAGATGAAGCAAGGATATTCTTTCTCATCTCTTCTCTTCACTTTTGTGCTAGAGATTCTAGTCAATAAATTAATCAAGAGAGGAAGCTTATAAAGGTGTGGAAAAATAAAAAAATGAAACTTCTTGCTAAAAACATGATTACTGAGAAAAGAAGATACAAAAAAATGGAGTAAATGTCTCAGAGGGAAGAAGGAGATGTCACATGAGCTGAAAGCCAGATTTGGATCCCCAGACCAGCTATGGAAAATGAAAATGGACCCCAGCTCTCCTCTGACTTCCATATGTTTGTTATGGCATAGAAATGCAGGCAAGTACCTGTGTGCATACAATACTTCTAAGGACTTCAAAAAATTATAAAGACTTTCCAACATATAAAGTCCAAAGAAATTGAATCAAGTTTTTTAAAAAATGCCTTCATTTCTCTGTTCATTGTAGCCCTATTTGCAATGGCCAAGCTATGGAGATAACCAAAGTGTCATTAAGGATCAATGAAGAAAACACAGTATTTGCATATAAACGTTGAACATGGAACATTATGTACGCACAAAACTGAAGAAACACTGCCACTTGTGACAAAGGAGATGATAACAGAAGACAAATAAATGATGTTAAGTCAAGAAAAAAGACAAATAGGACACCCGACATGACCTCCCTCATGGAAAGGGTCCATGGCATCTGAAGTATAAAGACAGACACAAGAATACCAGAAGGCACAATTTGGAAAAATGACAGTTTTTAAAGGAATAAAAATTACACTAAAATTTAATTAAATTTTTAAGCCATTTTGGCAAAGAATGAACCATTTTTAACATTTATTTACTTGTGAAATAAAATGTGTCAATAAAAGAAATTTTCAAAAATACAACAATGAGAGCTTTTGCTATATTTTTACATTTGTCATTAAACTGTGATGATTGAAAGGGTGATACTTTTTGGTGTACTATATGATAGCCCAGGAAACCCACCAAACTGGTGCAGGAAGAGTTTTATGGTAGGTTCTTATAGCTCAGCATGACATCATGCAGTTTTAGTATATCATAAGCTTCGGAAAGATTCCAAGAGGCATGTCCATTCTGAGCTCAAATTCAGTCATTCATTCTGCACGTAGCTTGAAAACTGTTCCTCCTCCCCCTTCTCAACTCCTGTGACAAGAATTGATGAAGGGATGTTGACTGGTTATCATGAGGTCAAAGCATTTTTGTTCCCCATTTTCTATATTATTCTCAAATATACTGCTTTGAATAACTCAGAGTAAAAAGGAACAAAAGTATAATGTAAATATAGATTAGTCTTTATGTCTCAGAGAAGAGAATATCGTCCTAATAAAAGCTAAGACATAATGGATATAGTCTATTGTTTTTTAAAAGAAATACAGTAAATATAGGCCAGTGAGATAGGTTAGCAGGTCAAGGAACTACTGTCACACCTAATTACCTGAGTTTGATCTCCAAAATTCACATTGTGGAAGAAGAGAATTGATTCCAAAAATTATCATCTGACTTCTATATGTATG
>NC_022020.1:35776198-35780383 GCF_000317375.1 Microtus ochrogaster | reverse complement strand
GACATTCAAATTCAAGGCCATCTGTCAAACCTTCTCGAGAGAGAGAGAGAGAATTAGAGAGAGAGAGAGAGAGAGACAGAGACAGAGACAGAGAGAGAGACAGAGAGAGAGAGAGAGAGAAAATGAATAGACATATAACGTTTTCAAATAAGTAATGACATTGACATTGAGATATTGATAATAAAATTAGTAGGTAAATATGCAAGAATGAAGGAATAGGTGCACATGCTAATTTACTCATCTTATTGTTTAAAACGATAAACCACAATTCCAGGTTTAACTGTACTGCTTAATATATTAAAGGTACCATTAGGATAATAGTGAGATTAATGATAACATTAATTACAGTAACAGCATATAACAATTGTATTATGTTGTTATGTATCAGTGTTGTTCAGATTTTATAGTAGAGGAATCCAAGGCACAGACAAGCTATAACTCATGAAGACTTAAATTGTTAGCAAGTAGCAGAGCTGGGAAGACACACAAATTAACCAATAAAATAGGGTGATGAAGGCAAGAAAGGTAGAGAGAGTGAGACACTAAAAATGTATTCATTTCTTCATTCTTTTACACAATCAAGGATCATATGCATGCTATTTAAAATCACTCTGTTAACAGTGGGATGTATAAGTGGTTTTAAGTAAGAACAATCCCCAAAATACTTAAAACACAGCACAAACCTTTAACACTATGAGATTTAACACACAGATTCACATTAGGCATAAGTCCTGGTTTTAAGTATATATATAGATAGATAAAGTTTGAAAGCCAGAATATACAAAATATACAGAATAAATGAGATTAATAAAAGAAAAACTATAGCTTAGTTATTAAAATAAAGAATATGCTCAAAATATATAAAAATAATTATCTACACAGAAGACATATTTTTAAAAGAGGGATATGAAAATTTGGAAATTTTACGAGTAATGATAGGAATTTATATTTACCCTCAAATACATGTATGAGAAATAGGTGACATGGAAGATCCACAGAGCTTGAGTGTTGGGAGGTGGGATGTAGGGATAGGATCATGATCACAATGAAATTAATGGTATTACAAAGGGGATAGTATTACTACTGTCCCCCTTACCGGATAAATTCTATCCAAGTGTGGCATATCAGTATGACCAACAGCAGATGCCAGCCCCTCCACCTTGCATTTGCATGTTCTGTAGCTGTGAATGACAAAGTTCTTGCTGAGCATGTTACACAGTCTGTGACCCTTTGCTGTATCAATAGAACCTGGACTAAAATAGCATGCAAACTTAGGTAAAGTCACTTCCAACAAAGACACAAAGAGCCGTGATCAGAAAATTAATCCAAGCTTCAATTCTTTACTAAAAGCAATAAAGTCTAATAAAACACACACCACAACTCATCCTCTCCAATATGCATACATCTCAGAGGAATCTCTGCTTGGAAGAGCCTCCCTGTTGTGTAGTCTCTGGAGAGATTGCTCCTGTAGGTCGAACTAGCTTCTGGGGCTAGGTCCTGACTCACGCCTCTCTTGGATCTAGGGCAGAGAGAGTCTTGTAATGAGCCAGGTTTTATATATATAAATGGAGCTATTTATACACTTGGTGACTAATATTCATTTTAATTAAATGACATAGTACCCATAAAAATTTGAGTACAGTGTGTGGCATAATGCTGTCTCTATAAATAATTATCATCATCGTCATCCGAAAACATAACTGCTTTAGACATCTGAGCATTGTCAGTTTATTTCACTGTTGAGCATAATGGGGCAGCTAGTCAAAAAATATGTTTTTCATACATATGTATACCTGTATGGTGATGTGTTTGAAGTTTTAAAGGATAAAAATATTATATTTGTTGATTTGAGTGATAATACTGAAATTTTCAGAGACAAAGTTCTTTTCTATTTATATTGCACAAATATTGTTTACATCCCACAACCTTGCCTGTGCTAGCTATTATTAGTCTTCATTTAATCTTGCCATTTTGGCAGACAACATAAAAGCTCATTTTTAAGATTTGTGTTCTCCTGATTAATAATGACACTGAGAAGCTTGAATACGCTGCATTTATTCTTCCATTGTTTAACCCTATGCAGTGCCTCTTTGCTAGTAAGTGAATATTGTATATATATGTACATGTTCAAGTGTGTGTATGTGCAGCTCATATGTGTGCACAGGGGCATATATGTGAGTCCACAAGTGTACGTGTGGAGGCCAGAAGTTGATGCCAGGTATCTTCCTCAATTGCTCTCCACCATATTTGTTTAGGACATGATTTGTCATTAAACCTGGACTCAGGTTGGTTAGTCTGGCTGGCCAGCCAGGCCCTGGAGTCCTTGACTCCCCTGTGTTTGTGTCCTTAGTGCTAAGAGTATAGGCACCTGCTGCTGAATGAATGTGCCTTTGTCACCACAGGTGGTAGTAATACGAAGTGAGAGTCTCATGCTTCCACACCAAGCCCTTTACTGAGTCAGCTCCCCAGGCTCTTCACCCTTGTAAGAGACTCCCTCACAATAAAGCTCTTTGGCAAAGCATATGCACCCTGGAGTTAGGTTTTATGAGGTCAAATCTTGGCTTTAGCACTTACAGTGTGCACATTAAGTCTCCTAGTCTCTCTTCTAAAACAAGTGCAGTTTATTAGCTAACTCATAGGTCTTTATGAGGTCTGTATTATTATCTTACTATATATATTTTAGTACTATGAAATCTTTCAATTCCCCCATTTATTTTTATCATATAATCCACAGTAAATATAAGCATAATTATGGATTATTATCTGTCCACTTTTTAATATTTCTTATAGTAATCTGTATACTATTTTTATAATAAGGATAATTAAATGACAGATATAATTAAGGCCATTCAGAGGAAAACACATTTAGTCTCGGGGGGTCTGAATTAAGGAGCCAGAGACCTGGGCATCTGTTTTGCTTTGTCTTCATAGTGCATAGTCATTACTACACATGTGTCCTGGAAGGGGCTTGGGTAGAAGTTCTGAGATCTGGTGCTTTGGGGGAGCAAGGAAGAGAGGACTTCACACAACAGAGCTGGGTTGTAGAAGTTTAGTTGCCATGGTAAGCTGTTTTAAGTGGTTTAAGTTTCTTGGGTACCAAGTCAATGCTAAAAAGTAAACAAATGGCTGAGTCAAGAAATGGGTGGTACAGCATTAAATATTTTCTGAGAAACAGACCCTTGTGGACAATGAGTGATTTTACTCGATTTACAATCTATCTCTCTGTCTATTTACCTACCACTTTAACACCTATCTGTCCATCTTCCTATCCATGCAATATAAGAAATTGGTTTGTGCAATATGATAGACAGGTTCACAAAAGCAAAGGTACAGTCTTCCTCCGTGACCCTGAGAATTAGCAGAGTCATGAGTAACAGTTCTTTCTCAAGTGGAGGCTGAAGACTGGTGTCTCAGCTCAAAGAAAATCAGGCAGGAAGTAAACATCTCTTCCTCTAATTAAATCCTTCATCAGATTGGATAACACCCACATACTCCAAGAATATAATCTTCCCTTCTCAATTTACAGATTCAACTACTACTCTTGAGCACAAGTACCCTCACAGACATAAAAGATTGAAGCTTTATCAAGCATATGGGTACCCTGTGATCCAGTTAACTTCACTTATTAAATTATCTACCACACATGTCCATGGAGATGTTAGATGCATGGCAAAAAGTTATGAAAGTGGAAAAGAGAAATTAATGAGACAGCCTAAAATAAACATAACTACCAATAAAATGGAATCAACTCTCAACACATACAATCACAAAGAACAAAACAGACTGCTTTTTGTGTATATATATTTTTACATACATGTGTGTGTGTGTGTGTATATATAACAATAATCAATGAAAAAGAGGCTATCAGTTTGAGAGTGGAGGGGATATGAACAGAGTTGGAGGGAAAGAACTTGGGAAGAACGTGAGGAAGGAAAAGGAAGAAGAGATAGCATATAAATAAAAATGGGGAAAACCACTAAATCCTTTAACCTTTGAACCAAATTTATTAGGCAGATTTTATCAATTGTTTTTTTCCTTTTTTCTTTTCCTCATGTTTTTTCACTTCCTTAAGCCTTAGAAGATGCATGCTAAAACCCAAAGAAAAACATATAGGCATCCTCCTGAATATTAACCTTCATCAGGCGATGAAAGGAGACAGAGACAGAGACCCACATTGGAGCACCG
>NC_022020.1:35756374-35775673 GCF_000317375.1 Microtus ochrogaster | reverse complement strand
TCTGTCATTTCCTTTCTAAATCATTTTCTCTAGAAAAGGAGTTCCAGAACTTTTATTAACAATGCAACTCATTTTCCTGTAACCAGGATTAATATTGACAGTTTTGAACAGAAGAATACTCACTAGTATATCTACTTTATTTTTACAAGAAATCTAACAACTTCTAGATGCCATAAAGATCAAAGGACACAAACATGAGGTCCCTCCTCCTAAAGGCTGTTGTCTAATAACACTTCACACAGCCATACCCAACAACTCTTCCATACTCGCTGCTCCTTTTTACAAAACACCTTTTAATGTCGTCTGTTGTTCTAGTCACCCTGAGTAGATATGATAGACTTTCTCACTGTAGAATTTATGCCAGGTAGAATTACACAGCTATGGGCAGACACTGTTAAAACAAATGTTGCCTGAGCTGGTCACTATAGCATAGTTGTTTTCACTGAATTATTTCTGAGATTCAGCAGCAATATTCACGATATTGGATATCTTAAAACCAGATAACCTTCCAAGATACAGAACAAAAGCAAATTCTAGTAAAGTTGAATATTTCTCACATATACCTTTAAAGTCAACTGTAAAATCATCTTTATAGAATTAAATTTTAAAAGATAACTCTTATTTTTGTCATAACGCATAAATTCAGTTTGACTCTTGTATATAATATAGCCTTTTCTATATTCATTTTCTATTTCATTTTTTTTGTTTTATAATTTTATACATGGGTACTGTTTATAAAATTTTTGTTCCTCCCCATCCCTGTCTCCAAATTCATCTTATTCCCTGTAACTCTCTCTCAAATTCATGACATCTATGACCTCTTCTTCTTTAATTATTATTGTCACACATACACACACATACACACACACCCCTGAAGATTCCAGTTAGACTTGGTCACATGTATATGTGCAAAAGGCTTATCACTTGGGATTAGATAACCTGCCAAGGGGCTCCTTTCTGAAGAAAACTAACTACCCTCTCAGCAGTCATTGGTTTCCTGTGGCATTTCCTTTAGGTTGGAGCTTCTAATGTTTGATTTGCTGGTGAGTGTGTTTCTTTTAAGACAATTGTTTCCATTTGTTAGAAAACACAGACTATGCAAGACCAAATAATTTAGTAATAAATTTGAAAATAAATAAAAATAGCTAGGAACTGATTTCAGGTACATCTGACAAACAGTATGTGGAGGCCCAAAAATGTAAGCCTATTTCACCTTGTCTGAAGGTCAGAGAGTTTGAGTTTGCTCATGGTTGTTAACAACTGTGGCTTCACTCCCTGACCTAGAATGTGGTTACTTCGTGTTTTAAACATTAAGATGGCCCATAGAGGTGTATCCTCTCCACCCTGACCAAAGATCAGAGAATTTAAGCATACTTCTGCTCCTTCTTTTGAATTAAGAAGTTTGACCTAGGGATTGGCTACCTTCAGGATACTTTGTCTAGGTGAGTTCATTGCCTAAACAACAGAATGCTTTTCTCTTGAGTTGATCACTTAATGTCTCAAAGTACTGAAGCAAGTAACTGTTCTAGTTGTCCTTTGTATCGTGTTAAATTAGTCTTTTGCCTTCCCTCCCATTTTGTATTGGGGTATAAAAGTATATGGAAAATTAAACATGGAACAAACTCAGAAGTAAGAACTCAACAAGAGGCACTGAATAACACTCCCAGTACTATTCTATGTCTGTGTGATTCTTATCCCACGATAGGGAGACCTAAGACACAGTACTTTCTCTCTTAATATGTGACTCTCAGAGAGGGCAGAACAGTAGCATTCCCCTAGCATTTCTCCTTTGAAACTAGAAGCTGAGCTTCTTAGATCTCAAGCCAAATTATTTATTAACAAACTAAGCATCCAGTGCCAAGGACAGAGCTCTGTGGCATACTGTCAGAGAACTTTCTGTTGAGTTGGCAGCAAACCATTAGTCAATATGCTCTCTGCAGAGTAATTCCGCCAGCTACAAACTGACCTAATTTTATGAAAAGCACATCCACCTATCATCATATTTACAAAAGCACAATGAAGCACTGTCAAAAAAAAAAGCAACCCCAAAATCCAAAACATACTTTTGTCTACCTATATAATATTTTTAAGTTCTATGAGACTAAATTGGCTCATCCATTATTTAAGAAAATTTACTTGATCTTACTTTTTCAGTTTTTTTCCGAATTTTTATGCAAGCATCAATTTCCTTTGAATCTCTGAAAGGCAAAATTTATTATGGTGTACCTAAAGAATTGATTTTCAAAAAAATTAATTTATAATAAAACTATTACTTTAGAGATTGTACTTTTTGAACAATTGACTTGAGAATTTCAACCTACACTGTCTAAAAAAAATGCAGTTGCAGTTAGAGTGCTATAACTTTATGAACATTAATGGCCTGAAACAAATATATAAAAATCCATGTATATGCACATGCCTCCCAGCACCTACATATACAAATGACTGATAGAAATACAGTGAATCAATCTCACTCATCTCTGACAAGGTCTTCCATGATTGGTCAGTGTGTTTTCTTTGCTTCTTCTGAAAGTCACATAAAAGAAGTGATTCATTTGTTTCATCTTGAATCCACTTTTCTCAGTGTCCCTCCAATCTCACTGACCTGCTTCTGTTGTTGGTCACACAGAAGCCGAACATCTACCACTGCTGTGCTACAGTCTCATGTCTGCTGCACCTCATCCCTTGAAGTATCCAGGACACACAATAATCAAGACCATCTTTGCTTGGGTGTACATCATTCTCATGATTTCTGTACACTAATTCTAAAAGACATTATTCTTCCTCCTGCCTTTTATGCATTTCCCTCAAGGTTGTATGGGTGCTTATATGATGTATTACTTTTTATAATTTGTTTTCTTTGGAAACTCTTGCATTCTTTTTCACATTTTTACATAATATTCCTGTTAGCTATTTGTTTTTCAGAATCTGTGCTGCTCATGAAACATTAGGCTTGAAGTTAAGCTGCTTAGCTCTTCCTATGGAGAAGAGGAGAATAGCCTATAGAAAAGAAGTACACTTGAAGCATCCCAATAGTCTTTATTCTAATAACTGCATCAGTAGGCAGATTCATATATGTGTATACTAGAAACAGGCCATGTCTGCTACATCCTATCTTCCCTTCTTCTTCTGTGCTCGAGACACCATTGTATGAGACGCCTTTGGGACTCACTTAATAAAACCTATGGGGTATGAAAGAATGTTATTCTTTTTGTGGTTTGTATGTTCCTGTCTTTTTTTTAGTTCATTTTCCATTAGAAGATGAGTTATCTTAGCAAATTAGGGTGTATGTTGCTTAAAATTGAGTTGCTTCAATATCCTAATATGCAGTGTGTTATCACTGGTCTTATGCAGAAATGCAGCAAGCAAATGGAAGACAAGAAGAGGCCCAGAAGGCCCAGCATAGTTAGGATGGGAAAGGATGGTTGAGCGATCAGATTTCCCATTCACAATACAGCAGGTCAGACCTCAGGATAATAGCAAACAGTGAGGAACAAATTAATCAACCCTGGACTAGGAAATTATTATTATGATGACAATGATGATGATAATGACAATGGCAAAACATATTTTGCATCAGTGTTCTTCCTTCAAAAGCAACTATCTCAGTGAGACCCCAAAAGATATAACACTATAAACACTTTGCCAGAGTGTCTAGTTTAAGTCAGAATAATTCCCTTAGCCATGTAGCCTACTGGACTGATAAATGGTTGAAACTAGTTCTCATAAATTTTTGAGTGCATATAATTGTCATTGTGAGGCTTATTGCTGACATCCTCTATAATATTCTTTGCCTCCTTAAAATCTAAATTAATGTACTAGATTGACAGAGAGCAATTGGAATTTCTTCTGTGTGATAAATGATTTTCCTTTTTATTTCCTATAAGACTCTAAAAGTTTTATTTAATTTATTTCATCCAATATATTTTGATCATAATCCTTTTTCCTCCTTAATTCCTCCCAGATTCTTACCAATTCCCTACCTAGACTTTCTCTTTTTCTCAGATATCAATACATACATCTGGGAAAACCCAAACTAAACCAGAACAAGAAAACCAAATGTCAAAGCAGACAAATCTAAAGAAAATAAAAAAAAAAATAGTGGGATAAAAAATAACTAACAAAACAAAATATGCACAGAAGAATAAGCATGGAATATATTTAGTATCTGCCAACTCCTCCTGAACATGAGGCCTGCCCTGGGATAGGACTGATGATATACCTAGTCACATGCCATTGGAGAAAACTAATTTAACCTTTCCTTAGTTTTTAAGTATAACAGGGGAAAAAATTGCTCCTAGTATATCGATGTTCCTTTGTCTCAGGTCCCTGTTGCTGTTGTCAGATCCTTTTCCACACTAAAGTGAGAAGAAGGTTGTGCCACGGGATCAGTTTCACCTGTCCAGATGTCTCATCCTAGAAAGAGTACCTGGCCTTTTTCTTCAAATTGGGTTAGATACCTGAAACCAAGTTGACAATGGAAGTGAAATTGCCACGGCTATTTTGGACCAATAATCTGAGCTGATGTGTGTGTGTGAGAAGTTAAGCCCAGTGTGGAGAGACACAGGTGTTTCTTGGATTACAGGAGAGTCCAAGTCAGAGACGAAATGGATATGGAGCTATGGCTTGTTTCAGTACACGCACAACAGATTAGCTTTGCATCATGGGAAAACCTGCTCTGAAAGAATGCAGGACAAATTTTCAAGACCAAATCCAGTTTCTCAAGACCAGATCACTCTCTGTGCACTTGGCATAATGAAGTCACCATAAACATTTTCTCTTTTTCCTACTTTACTTGCTTCCATGTCAAAAAGTTACACACTATGGAAGTTCTGTGAAGTTCAAAGGAGGGCAGATCCGTGGCTGATATAAGAACTCTCCATCATTAAAATACACTGATGTGGGATTCCCCTCTGTATACTGTGAATACCATTGGTTAATAAAGAAACCGTCTTGAGCCTGCGCAGGGAATAGAAGTAGGTGGGGAAAACTAAACTGAATGCTGGGTGAAAGAAAAGGCGGAGTCAGAGAGAAGACATGTAGCCCTGCTGGAGCCAGATGGAACTTTGCCAGTAATCACTGCCATGTGGCAATACACAGCTTAATGGAGATGGATTAAATTTATATGTAAGTTAGCCAAGAAGAATCTAGAGCTAATGAGCCAAACAGTGATTTAAATGATATAGTTTCTGTATGATTATTTCAGGGCTGAGCAGCCAGGAATGAAACAAGCGGCCTCCTCCAACATCACATACACCCTTTGTAATTTATATAGCCCATTTTTTTATTAGTGCTGGTATACTTTCTGTCCAGAAATCTAATGGTTGGTTTAAGGTCAAGCCCAACATGAATGAATGGTTGCTAATATGTCAATTGAAATGCATCTGTGATAAAGTTCTGACATTTCACTGGGGGCCTTTTCCTAGCTCAAATCTTCTGTCATTTTGACAATTGAATCTCATTTGGAAGGAAAGGATAAAAAAGACAAATCTACATCTTGACATCTTCTGACATCTCTCTAGAGGTGATGAATCCCTGTTTTGGATGAATGAGCCTCAAAATAATTGAGCAATGGAAAGTAAATGAGAACAGCTTCACGGTAGCATCAGTCTAACTTTCTGTCAAAACATCTTGTCAGCCTACAAAACAATGATTTAAATCCCAAATGCAATTTATCACTCAATGATGTAAGGTGGTTATGAATATATGGTTATGGTGGTTATGCATATATACACATGCATGTATGTATCCAAACTATTCCTCATGAGTGCAAAATATGCCATATCTTCCCATGTTGGTAAACATGAAAGGAAATATACATATTCAAAACCTCAAAACACTGTAGCACAGAAATACAAGTTTGCTCTAGGTTTTTTTTTATTTGAAACTAATTTGATTGACTTTCCAGAAAAATATGACTTAAAAGATTAATCCCCAGAGCTGAATACCTGCTACACATCACACAAGTTGTCAGGGCATTTGTCTTCACAAGGGCTTTTGTTTTGCTTTACCATGTTTTCCATTTATAATACCTGCTAATGATTTATTATGTGTCTATACCTAAGGGGTGCTCATTTTTTATTTCAATTTAAAACTATATTAAGAGCCCAAGTTGCTTATCCTCTCATGATTTGTAAAGTAGATAATAAATAAAAGAAATGCATGTTGTATGAAGTACCCTAGCCTTGACATGCTCCCCCTAGAAAAGAAAAAGTAAACACATCCTAAACATTGATTTAAAAGGAAAGTCACATGAAGCCTGCATATGACCTATACTTCTGAACACTTGCTTCTAAATGCTGAAAAAAAAACCCATAATGATCAAAACAGAGTCAGTTGAAACCACCTGAACAATAAATACTCCAGTAGCTAAAGACATCTAAAGGGGTAACTCTGACACAACAGCTGAGCCTTAGTTCTCTACCTACCTCTTTCCTGAGGTCATTGGGGTCATCACTGAGTCAGCAATGGATGTAGTGCTCCTGCCTTTGGCACAAACATAGCCTAAGCCCTATCTGCATTTTAAAATGGAAGGCATCATTATAAGATCATGTTTAGTTCACCAAGATCCCTCCCTTCTGCTCTTCTCTTCAAAATCACATCAGCTCAATGGCCTATAACATGTTTCAGAAAATTGAGGTACTTTAAAATTACGGCTTAAAAAGTGAAATGCCATTAGTCAACAATAAATGTAAAATAACAAATGCCGCTAATTAATTGTCCTTTATTGTGCAGTTATGGGGATGAATGCAAAACATCTCTTGAGTATATATGGGCAGGAGAGGTAAACAGATCCTACCTTTTTTTAATGCACCAAGAGAAAGAATGGAAAACTTTTGCTTATTTAGGGTTCTTAAATCACCTTCTATGTTAAAGAGGATTATGTAAGTGTGTATTATCATCTCTATATTGTCCAACACTGACAAAAGCATATCAGTTTTTTTAATACTTATTCAACAAATCTTTATCGAGTAGTTAGTAGTATAGACACTCTTTTTGCTACTTGGAATATAAAAACAAATAAACGATTTGTTCTTGAAAAGCTAACTTTCATTTAACACACCTAACAGTTCTTTAAAGTCAGTGCTATTATTAACTTCACTTCACAGAAGATAAATACAAAGGGATTTAGGGGTTAATTAATTTGCCTGATGTCATGTAACAGCTCAGTTCAAAGGCAGATTATGAATCCTGGTAACGTAACTATGGAGTTTGACTTGTTAATTACTTTAAGTTTAAAATTCCATTGATTAAAAAAATGAATTATCAGCAGACTAGCAGCAATTTCTTTAATCTTAAAAACTTTGAAGCATAAAATAGTGTTAATTATAACAAAAAGAGTTAACCTTGGCTGCTTCATTTTAGAATCCTGCATTAAATATTTGTAACCAGAGTGGCAAACACCAGAGGTTACGTGAACCAGGTGATATATGCACAGAGCTGTGAAATCAAAATGACCTGACATCTGCCCTCACTGTGGCACTGAGTAGGTGTGCCACTGAAGTGTCACATGATCCCCTGAAGTTTCCCTTTGTAAATTCACCTGTAGAAGGGTCACACCACCTCAAGAGTTGACGGAAGCTCAGGAGCAGTAGTGGAGGGTGCGAGCTTAGCACACTGCTGGGCAAGTAGCTCACATCCACTAGATCTGTACTGAAATCTTACCGTTCTCACCTCTGTGGATAGAGGCATAAAATGAAGGAACTCAAGACACCTGCTACAGGTTGGGAGGCTAAGGCATGGCTTTTCACAGCACTTTGTTTTTCATATAAGAGCTACAGATATATAACCTTGAATGAGTGGGCTTCAAGTTAAAAACTAATAATCAGTTGCTTCCTGCTTAGTCGATAAGAACATTATTGAATTCCTTTATGTTTTAGGATTGGTACCAAAATGGATATTAAAAATTTATAGGGAATTACTTTGAAAGCAAATTTAAAACCAAACTAATTAGGCCTCTTTCTCATTTGAAAGAACAAGGTGTCTTGAGAAATCTCAATTGATCGTTTAGTCTCAAAAGTATCATAGTTATCAAGAAGTCAATTGTGTAGGCTAGAGATATGGTTGAGCAGTTAAGAGGACTTGCTGCCCTTACAAAAGACTCTTGTTTGATTCCAGACATCCACATGGCAGCTCAAAACCCTCCTGAGCTACAATTTCAAGAGATCTGATACCTCTCTGGGCTTTCCTAGACATAAGCCACATAGCTGGTACAGATGCATACATGCAGGCAAACATAAAATAACAAGCTGTTTTTTAAAAGAAGACTAATTTGTGTGTGTAGCAGTAGTCATATTGTGTCTTGTAGGGGAGATGACAGTTTAAGAATATTAAATATAAAAGCCATGAAAGAAAAGGTGAAAGCATTCCAAAGAAAATGGAGCAAAATGCAGCAAACATTATAACACCACGGGAAGAAAACTTAAAAATAATGATAATGAAAAAAAATTTCCAATTCACTTGAATATTTAGAAACTGTTCTTGCTTATCAAAATCAAGTAACAGCAAATCAAATAAGATCAAGTAACTAGAAGCCCCCGTGTTTTCAAACAATCTAGATAGTAGATATCAAAGAACATAGTAATGGGTAGCATAGACCACTGTGGAGGGGTCATTCTGAACAATAATATACACATTCCTTTAACTCTTAGATGTAACCTTCCATATCTGAAAACATTAAAATAAAATAAATAAAATGTTTTTTTGGTTTTTATTTTTACTATACACACATGTGCTCACACGTGTGTGTATGTGTGTGTGTGTGTGTGTCTGTGTGTGTGTCTGTGTGTGTATATGTGTGTGTGTGAAACTACAGTGTCCTTTGGGGCTGGAGATACATGTAGTTGTGGGCTGCCTATTGTGGGTGTTGGGAGCCAAACCCGGGTCATGTGGAAGAGCAGCAAGTGAATGCTCTTCACCACCAAGTCATCTCTCCAGTCTAAAACTATTTTCTGTTTTTGTTTGTTTGTTTAGAGAAAAACATAGAGCATCAACTGGCTGTGAAATGGAAGATGACTCTGAACTTCTGATTCTACTGCCTCCATTTCTAGAGTACTCGGATTTCAGGTGTATATCCCCATATCTAGTTTTATGTAGTGCTGGGAATATAATCCAGGGAATCCCACATGTTAAGTAAGCACTCTACAATTGAGCTACATCCCTAGTCCTGAAAATGTAGATTGTTTACTTGCTTGTTTTAATATTTTTACCTAGTATTTCTGTTTCTGAAGTTTAAGAAGCTTTGCATTAATTATAGAGCTGAAATTGAAAATCAATGTATATGCTTTCAGATTAGATTGACAAAACAAGGACTGATATGAGATTCCCCTCTGTGTACTGTGAATACCATTGGTGAACAAAGAAACTGCTTTGGCTTGCTGATAGGGCAGAACTTAGGTACGTGGGAAAAACAAAACTGAATGCTGGGAGAAAGGAGGCAGAGTCAAGAAAAAGCCATGGAGCTGCCACTGGAGACAGACATGCTGAAACTTTGCTGGTAGGCCACAACCTCATGGTAATGCACATATTAATGGAGGTGGGTTAAATTAATATGTAAGAGCTAGCCAAGTAGAAGCTAGAGCTAATAGGCCAAGCAGTGATTTAATTAATACAGTTCCTGTGTAGTTATTTGGGCTCTGGATGGCTGAGATGAACAAGCAGCTTCTTACTACAAAGGATTGGATCCACACAATGGTATAATAGTAGTAGAGATGGAGACCATCCAGCAGAAAAAAAGAGGCTACATGTGTTTTTTATCTGCATTTATAGTACAGGAGACCATGCCCAAACTGGGCTGGTATCTTAAAGTCTATTGCATGAATGAGTGTTTACAATACTGTGGTAGAGAAAACAAGACAAGAAAACTTATTGAGTTGAGTCAGCTCATGTTTAGGAAAACTAAAAGCATAGAAATGCATGTGGAAGGCAAATGTGATTGACTGTTGGGTCATGCCTGCTGTGTACTGCCTTTTCTGTCTTAGAGTTATGAAACATGCAAGCAGGTACTGATACCCAAAATCTTAGCAGCTAAACTAGAACATATAATAATATCAATAATATAGAAGGAAAAACAGTACTTTAAAGCTTAATGAAGGATGTACTATGGAAAAACATTAAGCTGTGTTATTAGCAGCAAATAAAACAGAACAAACAAATTCAAGTCTAACACTGGAAACCAGTGAATGGCTAAATAATGCCTTAGATGATAGCTATATCACCAAAAGTATAGTCACAGATTTCCAACGAACTAATCTATTTGAATAGATGATGTAAATTGTAAGAGTAGGATTCCAACTCACTCTGTCCCTCTGAACTGAGGAGTACTAACCGTCTATCTCATTCCTTTGCTTCGCTGGCACTGTTTGCTAATTCTAACATTACATGTCTTATACTCCCGCAATGTAAAACACTTCTCCAAATTAGCTTATTTAGTACTGGTGGTAGAATATTACATTTACTCAATTTAGTAAACATTTTGCATGTTTCAATTATAGGATTAAATTCTTTGAAAGAAACAGTTTTGTTTTCATAAGTGACTTCATGCAGGTTGGGCCCAAATACTAAGATCATTAAGAGCTGGCAGGAATGGAAGAGAAAAATGGAGGAGTGGTGGCTTGAATAGCATGGTCTTGAACACTTCATTAATCCAATCAAACAGTGCCCAATCCTTCTTAATTAGAAAGCACTTAAAAGCTGTACGTTTGAAGAAACATAGCATAATACACTGGGTGAATTTACTTTCTACTGGAAATATAAAGGAGTAATGAGCAACTGGGATGTAGCTACAACCAGCCCCAGTAACTCACAAGAATGGCTAAACCATTCAGAAATGGCTAGGCCACTTTGTTATCAGCTTCATTGCTTCAACTTGAGTGATGATTTTTGTAAAAAATGTGGAATGGGTTCAGTTTGTATAATTATATGATTATATCATACTACTGAACACAATTTCAGATAGAAGAAAAAGTTTAAATTATTTTCTTTGGCTCTCCTTATTTTGTTTTGGCATCCTTCTTTTCCTTCATCACTAAATTCCTCCACATCTTATTAAATGCAATCTTGAAGAAAATTTAAACAGAAATCGATTCCCAATATCACATAAGATATGCAGTACTATACATTAGCTATGAACAATAATTGAATATTCTATAAACTCATAGGCAGTCATGTAAATTAAACCAAATATAAAATTTTCCAGCTTAAAAGAAATCTAATTCTTGAGGCTGCTGTCACTGACAGCTGTTACAGCAGGGCATATTCTGGAAGCAATTCTGTTAAACACTAAAGTTTGCATAAATATGCCTAGGTACTCTATAAAACTGTATATGGATAAACATGGAATATGCATAAATCATGGGAGTTTGTGAGTCTTAGTCATCTCATTATCAAATCTGCTATAATAGTTGCAGGTGATTGTAAGAATCAGCAAGGGAGAGAAAAATTGATATGTCTAAACTATGATTAATTTGAAAACAAGAAAGAATATTGATTCTATGAGCATATCATAGAGAGCTGATGATGATCCACTCCAGACTCAGTCAACCATGAGTGTAAATGTTGGGACTTACAGTATTAAGTGAAAACCCTGACTTTGTTCTCTCCTCAGTCCCACAGAGAAGGACTGTTGCTTAGGGATTAATAAAAATAGAAGACATTCATTGAGATGAAATAGGGACTAGCATGGTGCAAGAGCAAGGGAAACTCTATATCAAACCTTTCATCATCTCTTTGTTGTTTCTTGTCTTGGTTCTTCAAGAGGGAAGATGGAGCAGGAGACTGCTCAGCTTTTTGAATTGAGGAACAGTGTACTGTGTAGCCTTGTTCCTCAAGCTCGCTCTGATTTCTCATCACTAGAAATCTTGAGGTAAAGCAAGCTGAGCTTGCTGCCTATTTTGTCAAAATGAGTTGTCCAATTCACTAGAAGTCAAGACTAGTTCTTCTAGACAGAAGTAAATTGACTCCTCTTTTATCTGATGCAGTCTAGCTGGGATATATGATATGGCCATGATGCCTGCCTATGAAAGTAGAAGATGGATGGCATTGCAATGTGGTTGTACCTCTAAACAAATCAGATTCCTATGGAATCATGGCCAGATATCAAAACTGCACAGAGTTTTGGACAAAGATATTAACAAGAAGTGAGAATTTCATTTGTCCTCACTTCTTACACTTTCCCTAAGAACCCAAGAATAGGAAAGAAAAGAAAAGAGAGATGATAAAAGACACTTCTAAACCTTACCTTCAGATCTCTGCTCTATAATTAAATACATATTGAAAACTGCTTTGAAATTTTTGAGTGAAGTAACCATTTTAATTTATATTATCTTACAGATGATTAATTATAACAAATTTTTACCATAATTTAAGTACCTCTCATTCATATTTTCTTATCTTGGAAGCAAAGATAGCCCCATATATTTACACCCTAACAGCGTTTACAATGGATGCTAAAAGCGAAATAAGCAAATACATATGTAGACATAAGATAATATCTAAGAAGTTAATATTTAACTTGACAATGTCTGACTTGACTTCTGTATGACATTCAAAACTGATGACTGAGTATAACAGGAAGTAGAATTTCTTCAAACTCTAATAACATATGTCGTGAAGGGCACACAGATAATATTTGATACATTCAAAATCCTCATTCTTAAACCCTTAGCCAAATGTGTAGTACCAATTATGATAGATGCATATCACTGATTCATTTGTGAGAAAGCCAACCAAAATATAATTCTGAGACACAAAATTACTCTTGTTATAAAGAATGAGTGTTTTAAAGCATATGAGTATTAGAGACTGTTCTCATTGCCTTAGCAAATGTCTGACAAAAGCATACGTGAAGGAAGAAAATTTTGTTCTGATTTGTGGTCCTAGTGGATCTCATCCATCACAGTGAAGAAAGGAGGGCAGTAGGCATGACAACTAAGTTTTTCCACTTCAATTAACCTAAATCAAGAAGACCCTTCACAGCTATGCCCAGAGGCTAACCTAATCTAGATTTTCCTTCACAGCTGTGCTCAGAGGCTCGCCCTATAATGATTCAAGATCTTGTCAGTTCAGCAGTCAAAATTATCATAAGTTCATCTCTGTTGATTTGACACCCAAACAAACTATATTTAAGAAATAGACTTATTCATTTTAACCCCATAAATTCACAACAATATCATAATTTGAAATACATTCAACCCTACTTTGAAGTCCCAAGTCTTTAATAGTTCCAATTCTGTTTAAAAGTCAATTTCTTTTCTTCAACTCAAAATGATCACTCAACTATGAGCCTTTGTAGCATTTAAAACCTAGTGAAAGACTTTTAATATACTATAACACAAGGCAAGCATTCCTTTTCCAGAAAGGAGGAATTAAGACATAGAAAGAAATGCTCGGACCAAAGCAAAACTGAAGTGCAACAGCGCAAACATCAAATCTTACAGGACTATGTTCATCTGGGACCCATATAGAATCATCTGGACTCTGGAGGAATTACAACAGTCCCACTCCCTAGCTCTGCTACCTGTAGCACACAAAGTTTCTTTCTTGGACTAGTTATACTATTTTTCTGCATTTTAGTTCAACTGATGCCTCATCATTTTAGACTCACCAGTATTCTGGGATCTTCCTTGTACCTTGGGCTTTACCTGCATACCTTTATACACTGACCTCTCAGAGACTTTTGTAAGGAATTCCAAGCCTGCCACATGTGGCTGTTTCAACTGCTTGCTCTAAATGCAAGTAATAACACTTCAGAGCCCTCTTAATTTTGAGACTTTCATACCTTCAAAGCCACTACCACTTAGATGTTGCTACCAAGTGCTAAGCTATAGCCAGCCCCCTTAACCCACAGATTCTTTAAGCAGTTGTCTTAGAGAAGCAGGGCTCCTTCAGCTACCTTTACAGAACAAGCTTTCTGCTTTCCAATAAATTTGCACTTTCTCAAGTCTGAGCCTTAGAGGGATCCTCTTCTGAGAATAGCTTTGCTATTCATACTCTTTCTCTCTAAACTTCACATTTTTATATCCTTTCTATCAACTTTTTTCAGTACATACCTTGATACTAAAGTAAGAAGTAACCATGCCACAGCCTAAACATTATCCTGTCTTAAAATTTTCTACCACCCAAACAAATTAGATCATTACCATTAAATTCAACTTTGCTCAGGTTGCCAGACATAAACAGACTCCTTTGACACAATGTTCCATGAATGATGGTGTCTTTCTCCCCCTCTGAAACCAATAGCTGAGCTACCACTGTCTTCAACACTTTCAACATTTTTTTCTTGTAACATCTACCACCATGGCCATTAAGCTCTGCTTGCTGCACTCTAGAGCTGTTTATTCAAGAGCTTCCAACTCCTTCACATTCCTCCAATAAGGCCTTTCAAAGGCCTAATCACCTCACAGATTTCTTGCAGCAACAGCCCCTCTTTTCAGTAACTAGCTTCTATATCACTTTCGTTGTGTTGAGAAGAAGTAATTGAAAGAAAACCAGAGTTTCTTTTCTAGTTTAGAGTCTGAGGAGATGATTTTATCAGAATAGAAAAGACAAGGCCACAGGCAACCAAAGCATGGTGGAAGTGAGAAACCATCTGGTCACATGGCTTTTCCAGTCAGGGAGACATGGAGGTGAATGCCTGTGCTCAGCTAGATTTCTCTTTCTTACCAGGTCTGAGAATCAAGCCCATTGTGTGGTGACTCCCATATTTAGGATGAGTCTTCCCATTTCAATACAATTCCCCACAGGCATGCCCAGAGACTAGCCTCTTCTAGCCAATCCTTACAGGTGGGTGCAGAGGCTTATCAGTAGGTTTTGTGAATTTGGTAGTCAATGTAAACCACCTCAATGTGGATTTTATGACTTAATAATTTTATCATTATCCTTAGTTATAATAAATACTACTTTACTTTGCAATATTTTCTAATTTGTTCTTTTACTCACCTAGCTATTGTCTTAAGATGAATTTTAAGCATGTTCTAAATAGGCTCAGATCCCCTGCTTGTTTCTCTGCTTCCCATCACCATACAAGTTGTGAAAATCAACTTGAAGAAGAAAGCAGAGAGTATTCATCTCTGTCTGTAGAGGTGATGTGGAAATGGGACAAACAACCTCTTTGCTTTTTTTTTTCTTTCCCACCAACATGGACTGTATCCTTACAATTCCATTCAAAATAAACCCTTCTTTCCCTGAGCTAAAACAAAAGAACAAACAGACAAAAAAAGTTAAATTCATTTTGTTTCACAGTTCTGGAAGCTTCACTCTGTAGCTGCAGGGCCCATTGTTTTGTCCATAAGGCAATGCAGGATCTCATGTTCAGAAGGGTGGTATGACAATAATTTGCTGGAGTTTGGATTGAAGCTCAGAATCCTTTGAGAATGGTATCCTTCAAAGTGTTCACCGTCTCTAGCTAGGTCAGATCTCCCTAAGGTTCCAAATCTTTCTAACAAATAGCTTTATCCTGGAGACCAGACTTTTAATGCATGATTTTGGGAGAAACACTAAGGATGCAAACTATACTACATGGCATTAATTTTTGTTTATTCTGGTATAAAAATAATGCATCCATGTATTTGGAAGTAGCATTATAATTTTATAGCGTACATTACTCCAAGAACTCTATCTAGGAGTTAGGATTGTGATTCCTTTCTGTTGCTAGTCTCTTAGTATGTCCTACCTTGTCAAACTATCCCGTTTTCACTAGGAGGATACTGATGACTCACTGGTAACACAGCATCTCTGTTTCTTCTTCCAGAGTTTAAAAATATACAGAGAGAATTGGTCAGTTTCAAAATCTCACAGATTGTTGCAATTCTTAAAAATTCAAATTAATTCCCTTTATGTTTAGCCATAAACACAAGCAATAGTACAGTGTGGTATGTTCTGGGGACTGAAAATTCTGAACCACAAAATCATCCTTCATGCTTTAAGAAGAAGGAGTTTTGTTCTGTCTTGATTTTCAAACATCACTGAAGATAAGACTCATGTTGAATACTAGAGAAAAAAGATACCCCTAGGTGGAGGTGAAGTATCTCTAACATATGTACCTGAAATGAAATGTCAGTTCATTTTCCTGTTGATTGTTGTTTAAATTCTTTTCCTTTTTATTGTATTATAATCTGAGAAAATCCCTTGTTACACAGGAATGAGGACTCCATGGAGAATATGTATTATGTTTTTTTGTTGTTGTTTTGTTTTTTATTTTTTTTTTTGTTTTTCGAGACAGGGTTTCTCTGTGGCTTTGGAGCTTGTCCTGGAACTAGCTCTGTAGACCAGGCTGGTCTCGAACTCACAGAGATCTGCCTGCCTCTGCCTCCCGAGTGCTGGGATTAAAGGCGTGCACCACCACCGCCCGGCGAGAATATGTATTATGAATAAGATCTGCCATCCTGCCTCTCCATTCCCATCTGCAGCTGCTCATAAGACACACAACCTCAGTTTACAAAGTATTTTATTCCACTACCTTTGAAGAAATAGGCAGGCACAATGTATGCTTGCAAATTCTGTCTAGATTCACTTAAATTACAGTTTTTTATAATATGCAGAAAAATTTTAAAAATATATTACCATGGATTACCATCTTTTACTTGAAAAAAAACGATGAAAGAAAAGAGATTCTGTAGGACAGAAAAAAATTAATTACCAAGAAATGAAAAGTACTGATTTTCTAATGTCATTTATGGATTTAAAGTCATGTTTGTGTTTATTTTAACTCTAATAAAGTAAAATTTTCTGCTCGAACAGAGAAAATACAAAAGCTGAAAAATTAACTACTAATGATTCCTTTTTAAATGCCTTTCTCTAAAGATCTCATTAAAGTTTGTCTTCATTTTAAAATACCTTTGCTTCCCTGTTGAGTTTCAGCATTTACATATTCACATCAAGTCCTGCATAGCAACATTCAGGCAGCTTTATTCATATTAGCCTAAAGCTAGAATCAACTCAAATATCTACCCATTCCTGCATGCATGATGAAAATGTGCCTGCCATACATCTGCCGTTAATAGCTGGGGTAGTTTAAAACAATGCTATACTCTCAATGCAGAAGAATCCAAATAGTTTATTTGATGCATGAGGAATGATGAAGAGTTCCGTTTTACTTATACTGTATCTCCAAATTAGTGATAAATAATAGGCTGGGGTGAGCATTAAGAAAAGGACAGGCTATGGGAGGAACCAACCACCTTCTGATTGAACTTGAGGCCTGCTTCATTGGAGAGAATCCAGTCCTGGCACTGTAATCCTGGTCCACAACCCACAACTGGGGAGATTTTAGGTCCAAGAAGGGAACTTCGTACTATTATTAACTAAATAGACACAGCATCTGACTGCCGTCTAAATATCTAAATATGTTTATGCTCACAGACAAAGGCCACTCTCAGCCTTAATCAATGAAATTTCTCTCTTCAGTGAAGGAAAATGACTATAGAGACTCATGATAAAACAGCACTATGAAGTGATGGCTGAAGGCTCAACCCTAAAGAAAATATTTGCACCACCC
Organism: Microtus ochrogaster; assembly: GCF_000317375.1. Classification (NCBI taxonomy): domain Eukaryota; kingdom Metazoa; phylum Chordata; class Mammalia; order Rodentia; family Cricetidae; genus Microtus; species Microtus ochrogaster. The sequence goes on along the minus strand of NC_022020.1, from coordinate 35,758,179 downwards.
CATCTAAGGTTCAGGAAACACTATGAAAGAGGGGATAGTACTTGAAAGATAAAGATGGGGTGAATGAATAGTAAAGAGCTGTGAAATGCCATCCTCTAGACTCAAAACAAAGCCATTTGACCCTGAACTCACAACAATGTAGTTACCTGAACTAGACCCCTATGCAAGACTAGACTGGCCTTGTCAGCAGTGGATGGGCAAAGAGTTAATGAGATACTGCTCCTTACTGTTCTACTTTAGGCTGCTGATAGATTCTAGGAAAAAGAGAGATGTTGTCTTCAATTGTATCCCTACTGGTAAGTATCCCAGGCTCTAAAGGATATCTCCAAACCCATGGTAACACGGACAATCCTGGTTTAACCAATCTTTCACAAAAGAAATAGAAGAGAATTGGAATAAAGAGATGTGAAGGGAAGGGATTGGGGTAAGCAATAGAAACAGGGAAATGGAAGGGAGGGGAGTAGGGATTCAAGAGTAGTCGGTGTACATTGTGTATCTATGTGAATTTATTAAAGAAAGTAGTAATAAAAATGATTCTTTTTATGGAGTTTTATTGAACTCTACATTTAAGGGTTGAAGGGGAGGGAAGAGGCAAGGAGAGGAGCAGAGATAAAAAAAATTTTTAATGGTATCTGGCTAAACACAGAGATCAGTGCCTTTCTCAGACATCATCAGAGAATCAGAATCCTCCTGCAGCAGATGCAAACACATCCAGAGAATCACAGCCATTCTTTACTCAAAGAGAGAGAAACTTAGGAACACACATCTCCAAATGGGATGTTTCCACCAAATCTCTCCTCTCAGAGCTCAGGGACTCTCCTGGAAGAAGAGGCAGAGTATAAGAACCAAAGGGGATAGAGGACACCAGGAGAACAAGGCCCTAATTGGTTTAAAAACCAACTAAGCAAAATTCATATGAACTCACAGAAACTGAAGCAGTAAGCACAGGACCAGCATGGGTCTCCATCAGCTTATAAGTTATAGTTTTCAATTTTGTATTTTCATGAAACTCCTGCATGTATAAACCAGATCTCTAATTTTTGTGCCTGCTCTTGGGTCTCTTTTTTTTTCTGTCAGTTTGTCTTGTCAAACTTCAATGTGATGATTTTTGTTTTATTATATTTTTCGTTGTTATATTTGGCAGTTATTTCTTAGAAGCCTGTTCTTTTCAAATGAGAGACAGAAAGGGAGTGGATCTAGATAGGAGTGGAGGAAAGGTTGGAGGAAGTGGGAGCAGCAGAGGGAGGAGAAACTGTACTCAGTATATAATGTATAAGAAAAGAAACTATTTTCGATAAAAGGGCAAAATAATAAATTTCATTAATAATTTTTTTCTGAAGAGCCAGAAAGGAACTTTGCTTATTGAACTGGCTTGTATAATAAGTGGGGTAAGGACAGAATTCTGAGCCTTTCTCAGAAAACTTTAATCTATATACTTAAACTATTTTTGTATTTCAGTAATTTTAAACTTTCAGCGTATTACAAAGGTCATAATAGCTTAAATGAAAGGAGGTAGCATTCAAAACAAGATAACATAATTAATTAAAAAATGTGTACACTTCAGCTCCTAAGATTAGTAGCTTATATTAAAGGTCAAATGGACATGTTAAAATGTCAGTTCTACCAGTCTAGCTATCAAAAAGAAGATGATAGCAGTGTTTAAGCATAAATGTTTTTCTAACAAATAAACATGATAATATATCTATCTAAGTGTTAGGAAAGAAACATCACCAATACTCCTAGAAAGCCATGAAAGAGGAACAGCAGAGGATGACTGTATGGAGTGGACACAGGCAGATGGTGGG
>NC_022020.1:35748512-35754837 GCF_000317375.1 Microtus ochrogaster | reverse complement strand
ATTGAACCTATCAAACACTGTCCCAAGTTATCTGTGTAAGCTCTTATATATTATACCTTTTGTCATATCCATTTTTAAGCACTGCTAGCTGAGTTTACAAAATATATTCAAGATCACAGATAGAAAAATACAGCACAAGTCAGGGTCTCTAACTTTGGAGCACAGTCACTTGGTCACTGTTTTGTACAGTTTGTTTTCTCTTTAGTTTTTGTAATTTATATTCAGTGTAAGATCAAAGCATATGATTGCAGGATCTATTTCTTCTTCTGTGTGAAGACTATGTCACAAAGAAGTAAGAATGGATATAGAGAGAAGTGGGAAAAACTGCTGAAGTTAAGGCTGGCTTCACAGGTAGGTGTCCCATTTGTTTGCACAAAAGCCTATATTTGAACTTTTATTTAATTTTATGCTAGGTATCCTGAAAACTTAAGAGTTTTTACAGACAGAAGCCCTACATTTGTGTTTTGTACTGAACCCCTAAATTATGCTGCTGGTCCAGGCAGTATTTCATATAAGAGTTTTTAATGCCTTGGGTGTCTAGACTCGGACATCTTTGACGAGGACTTGAATCTGTACTACCCTTTCTACCATTCTTCCCTGAGGACTGAATTTCCACAATCATCTACTCAGCATGAACTTAGGCAATAAACCAGGAGTTTATAAAGATAATTCAACTAGTCAATACCCATAACCACTTTATAAAGAGATTCTATTTATTAGCATTTTGCTTGGTGAGCAAACTTTGGCTCAAAAAGGTTACAGAACATGGAAAAGCTAATTGGGTGAACTCAACCTTCATTCTTCTAAAACTAAATTAAGTCTTATCTTCAAGTTCTTGTTAATATTACCTTCCGGAGACCTAGGGTCATGTTCTGCCCACTCCTGGTTATGCATTTCTATAGCTATTGATCAACCAATTATTGGAAAACACTTTCTACACAAAATATACTGTGAATATCTACCACCTATTAAGGACCTAACAGACCTGCTCTTAGTTCCCAATAATATGTAAATGAACAGATATGAATTCTAAAGTAAATAAAAGAAAGTATTATGAAAAAAATCTTGGCAAATTTGCAGTATATTTTTCAAACTATGGAGGGATATATATCTACCAACTTCTTGACCAGGTAAAGTCACTGACAATCATACAGTATTTTTATTTGTGTATATTGTCTGATGGTGAAGTCTGTGATAATTACAGCTGGTGTTATGTCTAACCAGTATGTTTAAACTTCAGAGACTGTGATGTGTATCCAGGGACAGAAGAGGCTTAATTTCCTCTCCGATGCTCTTTAATACCTGAGAGAACCTTACATATTTCAGTAGCACTACCCCAGGTGTAAAGACAGCAAGAGGGAAAATACCAACCGCTGAAGGCAATTCGTTATATAATGTAAGTATTTTCCCAAAGGATGGGGGTTGCAGGGTAGGGGAAATGTTGCCTTTGTTTGGGCCCTCGTCTTAAAATTCAGCCACCTATGAAAAACAATGCCAAACAAAATCCTAACAAAATTCTATTATACTTATGGTTTTAAACAAATTTTAATTACAATGGTGTATCTAAGGTATCTGTAGTTTTCCCGAGAGAATTTTTGGTGAACTATTCAAAAGCAAAATGAGTGTAGTAGCTTTAATTACATGGAAGGAGAGTCAATGTGCATTCAAACTGCTAATGAGAATTTGCTTTCCAAAGTCTCCGTTTCCTTCCTATTGCATGCCTTGAAGGAAAGGCTAAGGTCTTTAACACTATTTTAATGCTGGGTAAGAATCAGAAACGGAAGCTTCTTTCTCTTGCTGAGAGCAATTTGATGATGTGTCATTCCCCATTTCCTGGGTATTATTGCTTAAACAAAATATCCACAAAACCCGACAATTTTCTATCATTTCCCAGAGTCACAGGCTCTGTCTGACATCCTACAGACCTACACATGAACAGCAAAACTCAGGTAGCTGTTAAGGATATAGCACTGAGTGTCTCTCATACTACATGCACAATTCACAAGGGGATTTATACTGACACTTCTCATGTATAGGAAGATGACAATTTCTAATGGTTCTTCAGTTTCAACACTAATGTAAGTGTACCTGAGTGATGTCCCAAGTACATTAAATAAACCCAATGTCTACGTAGCATGCCCTTTTTGTGGTTTAATTAACAACAGCATACTTTTCTTGTGGACTTTATTGGTCATCAGATTTGTTGTGGTATTGTTGTCTTCTCTGATCATTTCCTGGGTAAATTGCTCATTCATGAAGAGATCCATACTCATTGTCACATGCCTGCAGTGGCATGAAGACAGCCAGCCTACTAATTGAGTGCAGGGACCAGGAGACATGCCCTTACTACTGAAAAAAATTCAAAAAATGCAATTCAAAATGGTTATTGGAAAATGTGGACATTTGAAATAAATAGGGAGTCTGTCCATGGTAAGACAGAAAATTTATGAGAAATGATTGGAGGCAATGAAGTATTATTTCCTCTAAACTTGACATAGTCCCTAAAGATGAGCACTTAAGGACATTGACCAAAAATCAGTTGATTTTTTTTTTGAAGAAATGTTATTAGAAAGCCTGTTAGAGCTCACAGTTAAGGTGGTCACATGATTTGCAATGTAGAAACATGTTTAATGGTAAAAAGATTAACGATAGAGCCACGTGGGAGTAAGCAACATAGAGCATTGTCAAAGACAAAGCTAAAACACTCCTCCAACAGAGACTGACACCTGGAGCAGGTGGGCAAGCTGGCCTTGTGATCATAAGAGTGGGAGACCTATGCCCGACCCCGACAGGCTGTAACACTCGAGAGAGCAGGTCCTGCAGTCCGCCAGCCAGCACAGCAGATCCAAACCTGTTAACGGAGGTGTGAGTGAGCACGCGACAGCAGTCTGCATAGCACCCATTTCTAATCCGGCCGACCAACCCTACAGACCAACCCAAGCCCAGTATTATCATTTGACCTTCCCTAACATCGACCCTATCTATTGGGCACCTGAAGGAACCTGACCTGCAGACACAAAGCTTCAGGATCTGCACAACACAAGGCATCAGCGGGATATCCATGAAGAGCCCTAATGAGGACCCCTCACTCCCCCCCCCCCTTTACTACTATTAAAACCCAACTCTAACTGAGCTCGGGGCTCTCCGTTTATTCCAATACATTGGACATGCAGAAAGACTGAGTTTATAAACTTACATAAAATAAAGGCTCTTTGCTTTTACATACAGGACTTGGTCTCCTTGTTGGCTTTTGGGGGACTTCATGGATTTGGGCATAACATTTGGGGGCTTGTCCCAGATTCCCCCAAGCCCACTGGGACTATCACCCATAGAGCCTTCAACCGACCAGGAAGTTTTCTGTTTTGTTTCTTGTCTCATGTCTTTCTGTAAGTGGGCCCAGGAAAAGCCTGTAGATGATCTAGGCAGACAAGCAAAAAGATCACAGGTGGAGGAGACGTCGCCAGGGCCCTTCTGCAGAGGGTGGTTCCCTCTGGTGAAACACACGGGTAGCAAGCAGTCTCAGTTCTGTGGAGAGACACACAGAAAGTGGTCTCACTTCAATAGGTGAGCAGGTTGTACCCATAAAACAGCTTGAGACTGTTGTCTTTGGTTTGGTTCGGTGCCATTGTCTTATTCATTGTTCTGCGTGTCTGTATGTTGTTCCTGACTTAGACTGCCACTGATGATATGGGACAGACTCAAATCACGAGTTCTTTGACTTTGATATTGTGACCACTTACAGAACTGGACTTTAGAGATAAGGCCATAAGCATAGGGGTATATTTTCGTAAAAGGATAAGAAAAATAACCTCTACCCGCCGCCTTAAACATATGAAAAGGAGTCAGCCTCGGCCCCAAGCACGAGGCTGCTGGCTGCGGGGCAGCATGCTTGTGTGGATGGGTGGCTGGGCTATGCAGCCTCGTTGTTGCAACATAGCAAGGCTGCCAGGCACAACTGTAGGGGGCAGATGTATACCAATAGGATTTCAAACACTAAACAGAGAATCTGGGGTTAATTGCTATGGCTTGGAGAGGTTTACAATCTTTTCCCCCAATGCTGCATACCACCCTGCCCCTCCCATGCTGATAGATGAGTTCCCTCCACCTGCCCTGGGGGCTGTGTGCCTCAACTTTTGGTCAAACCTGACTAAGGTTTGCCTCTGTGGGTCAAGGACTCTGGCTATAGGTGTTGCTGCAATGGCCATGTTGTGACACTATAGCCAGACTTCCCTCCACCAGAGCTGCTTTGGTCATTCAGATTCGATGTGTTATAAATATCCATCATCATTTATAGGGGCTAGTTACAAATTATTATTGGTTAAAGTATATAAAATAACTGTTGTTGATTTCAAATGTTTCACGCTGGTACAGGATTTATGTAATGTAAATTTAAAGGTTTTTTGTTATAGTATATACATGTTTCTGTTCTTGTTTAAAATATTGTAGCCATACATTATATTTCCACTGAGGGAAACTACAAGAAAGACTTTGGTAAACTATGTTTGCTGTTGTTTTTCATACATGCAAATACTAAATATGCTTGTTTTGTTGAAAGGTTTTTCTATGTAAGTTTTCTTGAAAGCATGGAGCTAAGACAGAAATGGTCTGACTATTTTTGCCGTCTCTGCCACCCATCACTGCTGTGGCCACATTTACAGGCCTGACTTCAGAAATTTATCACTGAGCTCTGATTTCTAAATTTGGGTTAACAGAAATTCAGATGACTTTTTGGTATAGATTATGTTACAACTGCTATATGCTATTTTTTAATTGAAAATCTGGTTCTAAAATGGGATTATGGTTCTTCTTTTGTTAGATCCATTTTTTATTTACTTAAAATCTATGCATGAATAATTTTAAAGAAACCATAAGGCATAATTCCATTTTAAATTTTGGATTGTCATTTTGCTAGAGTTAAAAGAAAATCATGCTTCATGATTTCACCATCATTTTGATTAAAGGCGACCATGTGGAGTGGGCCTAACAAATATCTAAGATAGTTTGGATTGGGATAGAGTTTTACATGATGACCCATGTCCTCTTCTAAAGTATTAAAGCTTCACCTCAATGTTTTTGTACTCAAATGTACCTTGCTCTGCCAGCTAGACTTTGTTAATTTAAAGAGTCAACCAGGTGATAATAGTTATAAAAACATAAAGGGATCATAGGAAACAGCTAAGGTTTACAAATGTACAGCAGGACTAGAATCCCAAAGAATGTGCAGTTGCAACAATTGACCTTAATAGTTTTAAAAATGCCAGTGTCAGGTGATAGTTACCAGAAATACCAGCTACAGAGGAATGGAGTAGGCTGAGATCTAAAAGACAGGCTGTATATGCTGTCTATGGTGGGACCAAATAAGCACTTTCTTATTGATATTCTTGATATTGCAGGAAGACATTTAAGAGATTTTATTTTTTTAGAAAAAAATATTAAATAAATTTATAAGGCTATGAGACATCTATGCTATAAAATGTTTTATATTATGTTTTATATTGCTAATATTTGAACTTAAAAGGCTAAAAATTAGGGTCAGAGCCATAAGCACCAAAAGCTAACCAGAAATGGAAATGTTCATTTCTTGTGATGCAGAAGACAATGCCCTACGCAATTTGACAGAGGGCTTGAAACAACATCCATGCCTATGAATCTCTACCTTTTAGAGGTTGTACAGGGAAGTCTGGGACCACCTGCATGTCAGATGTTTGAATTGAGATTCACACCATAGGCAAAACTGCAGTTGTAAAATAACAAAGGGAAAAATTCTGTAATGGGAGGATCACTATAACATGGAAAACTGTATTAAAAGGTAAAAGCATTAAAAATATTAACTAACAGCATAAAAATATATTTCCTTGTTCAAGGTCTAGTCAGGCTTAAAATGTATGTTTAGTCTTTGCTTACTTTGTTGGGTTTAAGCTACTTGGATAAACTGAGTCATAAATTTTTGTATTGATACTAAGAGGTTTGGACCTCCTCTTCTGGAAAAAGAACGTTGTTTCTATGTCAATCAATCTAGGGTAATGAAAGACTCATTAACGATAGAGAACAGAACATTCACAGGGAAGCCGGATGAAAACTTGTTCAACTGGTCTCCTTAGTTAACAACCTTGCTTTCAGCTCTAAGAGACCCCTAATGATCTTGCTTCTTCTTATCAACAGACTGATGGCTTTTGCTCAAGAATGGGTCAATATTGTTCGACTGATGATACTGAGGTTTCAGTATCACCCCCTTGAGCCCCTGGACAGACAGGACCCATGATTGAGTCCTGTCATCGGTATGTGTGAAAGGGGAAAAATGTAGGGCCCAGGGCAGCTTTCCCAG
>NC_022020.1:35743272-35747617 GCF_000317375.1 Microtus ochrogaster | reverse complement strand
CTCAGATATACTTTATTTATCCTTCTGAGATCTCTGATAGTATTAATGGCTAGGGCAGTTATAATGTCAGTTTAACAGCAAAGGGTATCCAGATTTCTTCCACAAAGCTATAGCCAACTTGTTAGCTCATTCTAAAGCTATCATAGTTCTCTGGACATTAGAAAAATATGGATGCTTCTAACCAAAATCTGTAATTTTTGTTAGGACTCAAATGTATGAGTCTATTTCTTCTGTTTACAAATACCCGTTGTCTGTTCTTTTTCTATAATATAGGTTTTTCTTTAAGTAAATAAATTTTAAATTTTTTTTCCTAGTTTAAACTTATCTCAATAGGTTTCCGCTTGGCTAGCCAATGCTATGTAAACATCAGTTGCTGATTACAACCTGCTCTGAATGGTGGTAAGCGCTGAACTTTCTGAAAGGTGATGTGAACCAGTCGAACTGATATGAACACTCTCTGTCCCTTCAACAAAGTCTGATGAGTGCCCTATTGCCTAAATTTCTTCCCTACCTTTGGCTAGCCTTCCAACCTGTTTGTGCCTGGATAACAACGCCCAATGTCATTTTGAAGTTGTTGTGGAAAGGAACACGTCATCCCATGCTCCCTGCCCAAAATAGGTTAAAATATGCTGAGACAAGGGGGAACTCCCTGGCATGGGGGACAAGATAACTACCTATAGTGCCTGTTGTTATACTAGAAAAATAGATTTATGGTTGCCAATTAATGGACTTATTATTTTAAGTAGTTCCATACCTCCTTAAAACCAGGGGCAAGCAGGACCCAAGATTGGGTCCTGTCATCAGTGCTTGTGAAGGGGGAAATGTAGGGGCCAGCCATGATAAGCTAAATATGAACAGATCACCCAAAGGTCTCACACACACACACACACACACACACACACCCCTACATGAATACAAAACACTCATGCACAAGAATAAAGTCTAATAAAATATACCAATGAAAAATTACATTCCAAGAATCTTATATGGTGAACATTATTAGCATGCCAACTTTCTCAACACTGAATTCCCAAATCCATATTTATTGCTGACTCAAATGAGAGAGACAGGAACACAAAGAAAAATTGTCTCCAGTCTTACTATTCAATTTATAGTTCACAGAACAGTCTGCAGGTTCTAGGAGCCTGTTAAAACCCTGCAGTTAAAAACCACAGGTTCCTATTCAGAGCCATTGAATTAAAAAACAAACAAATTTAGTAAGATGAGCTAATTTTACACTCAAATTTACATTTTCTAAGTCCTAGACTGTGTCATAGTTCTGGCTAAGTTTATGGCAACATGACATAAGCTAGAGTCATTTTGGAAGAAGCAACCTCAATTGGGAAAATAGCCCCAGCAGACTGGCCTGTGGGCAAGCCTGCTGTGCATTTTCTTGATTTGTGATTGATACAGGAGGGCCTAGCTCATTGTGGACTATATCAGCCTGAGTTGGTCATTCTGGGTGCAATAAAAAAGCACGCTGAGCAACCACAGGGAACAAACCAGAAAGCAGCACTCCTCCATGGCCTCTGCATCTGTTCCTGCCTCCAGGCTCTAGCCCTGACTTCTCTGAATGATGGACTACAAGCTGTGATTGAAATTAAGCTATACTTCTCCAAGTTGCTTTTGGTCATGATTGTTTCATCATATCAATAGAAATCCTACCTAAGACAGTGATCTTATAAAAACATCATCTAAAAGAATAAAATTACGATGATATAAAAATGTTTGAACTTGAGTTTGGGTTATGGATCACAGAATAAAAAAAATACTATCCCAGAGCTTAGACCAGTCATATGAATCCTAAATGTCTTACCTTACGTTAACCAAAAATCTACAAGGGGACTTTACAAGTAATCTTTCCATCGTTTTTCATACCCTTGTAAAACACCATTGTGCTAATTTTAGATTACATGATCAGAAACATTCTTGGCATCCTAAACGCTTTTATCTGGAGCTATCAAATGTTATAACTGGACTGTAGTAGGAAAGCAAGAGAAACTGGTTATTTCTAAGATTTTATTTGCAGCTAGCATATTGAAATACTACAAAAATTCTGGAAAAAAAACCCTAATATGCAAGAGACAACATGGGACCTTTTATGGGATGACAGAATAATTAATTGGTTGTATCATGGCCAAAGGTTATTAGTGAAGCAGCTGCTTTTTTATGAAATCTGTGTGATCTATAGCCAAGGGGTTACAGCTAAAGAAAAAATGAGGTCTGTTTACTTATGACACTGATTCTTTTTAATTAAGAATTTTCTTCCCTTCTTGCCTTTCTGTAACAATTTCCAATGAATAAAGCAAGTGGTTAACTGTGAGTACAGACTGCTTGAAGATTTACCCATATCCCAGATTATTAGACACAATGAATAACTGTAGAAAGGGGAGGGCAATATACTACCAAGCTCTACCTGAGGACTCCAGATGCCCCCAATAATAAAAGTCATGACCCATTAGAGGTTGAACGGATCATCTCCTTTCTTTGAATAGTAATAGGTTATCAGTAAGTTCTATTTACAGTTGGGTTGGGACAAGAGCAAAACCATACACTAAGGGGGAAATAAATATATAAGGATTTAACTTGTTAAAAAAAAAAGTGAGGAGGGCCTTGGTAGTCTGAAAAAGCCACCAAAGCCTAAGGCCAGTCTGACTCTGAGAAGAGGAAAAAGAAAGGGGATGTTGAGGAGGATTATCCTGGGCTGCTATGAGACATAAGGAGGTTGCCAAAGGAACACATTACATCTCAAAACAGTTGCGAAACAAATTTCTGTTATCCCCTAAAAAAAAAAAAAAAAGGCTTATTAAATATTCCTGCTCAAGTTTGTCACCTCCCGGAAAAGGTCACAGAGAACCTGACCTTTGTCAGAACATGGGAACAGGTTCTGAGCACAGCAGCTGGGCATTTTCAGGACTATGTAAAGGCCAGGGAATGTCAGAAATTATCCTAGGGGATCACCTGGGCTCTTCAGCTTTCCTACATGCCCCTTTTAAAAGTTGGTAATAAAGAAAATGTTGGTAATAGGCTGGGAAATGGTGGCGTGCGCCTTTAATACCAGTATTCAGGAGGCAGAGGCAGGGAGACCTCTGTAAGTTCGAGGTCAGTTCCAGGACAGGCTCCAAAGCTACACAGAGAAACACTTTCTCAAAGCAAGCAAACAAACAAACAAAAATCCAAAAACCAAACCAAAGTATCAACAACAACAACAAAAGGGTGGCAATAAAGACCATTTACCTTTACCAGTACAATACTTTCTTATTAGTTTGCTGTTCTCTGAATACAGAGCCAATGTATACTGGTGACAATGTTTAATTCATAGCTTACTGGGATCCTAGCTTTGTTTTTAAATTAGTAGATTTTTCTGTTTCTCTCTCTTTGCCTCTCTCTATCTGTCTCTCTCTTCCCCCTTTTTCTTTTCCTTTCTCTCCTTCCTTCCCTCCTTCATGTGTTTTGTTTAGAACCATTCCTGCATTTAGATAAAAATTGGTGTCATAGAGGAGGGAAACCAAAGCATTTTTATTCAGAATGGTGGATGATGATGGTCACTTGAGTCATTGATAATGGCAGGGAAATGGGCCACCTCCACCTCCAGCCCTTGACTCCTGTATCCACAAGTCTTCCTTGTCTGGGAACAGAGTACTAAAGAGGCCTAATTTAAGAAATATACCATATCCTCAGGATGCATTCTAAAACTTTTGTCTGAGTAAACACTTGACATATAACCTTATGAGGCCATTTCACTCTTCTCTAGAAACAGATGCTTCATAACACGTTGTGTGATACTTTTGCTAACTCCTGTTTTTGATCCTTTATTAAAGACAGTCCTGTGTGGGTTTCCATACCTGTGTGGTTTAGCATCAATAAAGTCTTAGATGGCGATGATGACTGATTTTAAGCACACGGAGAAAGCAAATGCAAACTTGTAAAAGTACCTCTCTCTCAGAATGCCTGCTAGCCCTTTCAGGACAGAAGATATCCTATGTGCTCAGTTCCACAGAGACTGGTCAGTCTCTTTGAAAAATGGTGTTGTACTGAAGATCCAAACTTTTTTCTAGGACTAAAATCTCAAAGCAGGGACAAACAATATTTCAGTACTCATTCATTCCTACCTGTGGTAAAACACTAATGTCAACTGGCTGCCATTGATCATGTATCCACAGTGAAAAATATTTCCATGCAGTCAATTATTTAGGATATTAACAAAATATTCACAAATTGTATCTACTTTCATATGCTCATCCATATTCTAGTACTACTTATCTCCACTATTTCCATTGTTAATCTTCTAAGTCACTGAGAAGAAGGCAAGGCCATTAGCTACTACTCAAGAATATATATATAT
>NC_022020.1:35741222-35743172 GCF_000317375.1 Microtus ochrogaster | reverse complement strand
GAAGGAAGGAAGACATTAATTATTAGAGACTAGCCTATACAAACATAGAGACCCACAATCTCCCTTCAGTAATCAGAAGGCCCAGGAAGAATGTGGTTTAGTTTCAATAAAAAAGTAAATGCCTAAGGACCAAGACATAATGAATGGAGGGAGTCTTGATTGAAACTTTTAAGCCCCATGAATCAGAAATATCTCTGGCTCAAGGAATGAGAATATAACATCCCAGAGCTCAAGTAGAGAACAAATTTACTATTCCATGACATTTCTCTTCAATTATTACCCTCAATAAATTGGAAGATACCATTCCACATTTGTGAGGGTAATCTTTATTAGGTCTGTGACTTGAACGCTAATTAGTCTCTTCTGAATGTAACTTTATAAATGAACTAAAATTATCTTTTGACTGTCTGAGTATACTCTACAATAGTCAAGTTAACAGATGAAATTAGTCACCACAGCCATGTTCTTTTCCTTTCACATATAATATATAACTAGGTGTACCCTACAGTGCCACTCATTGGAAGTGTCTTTTTCTCATGCTGCTATTTAAAGGAACAAAACCAAAAGTCAAAAGTCTAACACTTTACCAAAAGTATCATTGCTTCCATACTCAAGAAATAATACCATTTCTGGCCTACCAGTTATGGCTGAGTCTAGAATTTGGTGAAATTTATGTAACCTATAAGCATCCCCCATAGAATCTCTCATTCCATCTGCATTAGTTTAGCTTGCTATGACTACAACCGATTAAGTAAAGGCCCTGAGAATGGTCAAGAAATAGCTAAATAGAACTTAAATTGCTACGGGATTCTGCCATTCCAAAAGGATTTGATATATCTGAAAAATAACTGATCTACATAATTAATACAGTAAACTTCTATACATATACCCTCATATGAAACAGCAATGGAGTCTATGAAACAGAAAGTGTCAAGGAAGTACATCGCACTTTCTGTTACTCTTGTACATTAACCAATCTTTTTTACAGAAAACGAAGTCCTAGAAAGAAAAGGAAATATGCAACACCCTGGCACTTCTTTTCCCTTCAGAAATTCCTTGCTTGTCCATGAGTGGACAGAAGAGAATGTTGATAGGATGCAATCAAACCTCCAACTTACATTTGTGCTATCTCAGTTTTCTAGCAAGAATAGTGTGCATATATGTGTACAAGCTTTCAAGAACAAACTATGCATTTCAGAGATCCTAGATAAGGGGAATACTCCTATTTAATGCCATTGTTGCACACCATAATAATAAATGAAATAATTCAAACTGATCATTTAATATTTTAACTTCTAAGTACTTAGAACATTAAATATAATTTTAAAATCACTATGAAAAGTCAAAAGAGGGACTATAGGTGAGAGGAAATGATTTATATTTATCAACACCTTTTCCTCCTGCCCTTTCAATAAAGGTCACTACATTTTCATTTTGAAGCAGTCACTGTAAATTATGTAACTGGCCATGCCTGATGAATTGCACCCCCTATACTTGAAGATCTGGAGACAAGCAATGTCTTAGTTGAGATGTCAGTTTTAATGTATGAAAAACCCACGGTTCAGACTTAGAACACCTAAGCATTGATTATTCATCTGATAAACCTGCATAGCATTTCATTAGCTTGACACCTTGGGGATATGCTCAATGCACTCTATACTAAAACCAGTGCAGCTGACGGATGGTTGTGATTATATGTGTCACTCTGCTTCCAAGGTGGGCCTCTATCACCATTCCAAAATGGTTTGATGCAATCTCTGAGGATCTATTGATTTTTCTCTACAGTAGGCATTATGCCTGAGCTCAGACTACATAGGGCCTATGATCACAGTGTTATGTGACACATTGTTGAAACCCTGAAGATCAGCCTTTACCTATAAAGCAGGCTAAAAATGAATCACCTGATATAAGGGGAGAAAGGGAGAATTTATCCAAGTGACATTTGCCTAT
>NC_022020.1:35736046-35740937 GCF_000317375.1 Microtus ochrogaster | reverse complement strand
ACTAGCTGAGAATGGTGTAGGCTTTTCAAACTTCAAAGTTCATCCTACCTTCTTCAACAAGATCACACCTCATAATCCCTCCCACACAGTTCCACCAAGAAAGGACCTAGCATTCAAATATATGAACCTATGGGGACATTCTTAGAATTTAAATTACTATGGGATTTCATCATTCCATATATAATATTATGGTGGTTTGAATAACCATCATAGTATTATAACTTCATTCTGATGCTACTGATAGTTCAAATTCTCTAAAAATTTGCATGTTTTTCCAGCTCTAAATCTGTGAAAATAAACCTTCACATTGGAAGTGATCTCTGTTGGGCAATTAAGCCAGTAATATATGAAAGTCATCAAATCATTGCCTGATCAACTCAGCTTTTGCTTAACATACATCTTTAAAAATAGTTTATTACACTGACTAAATTAAAAGGAACATTTCATCATGGATTGTAATTGTATCCATAAGTTATCTATGATCTTGCATAATAAGACAAAAATTTCCAGGGTTGGAAGTTTAATACATCATCACATATGCAGTATTTTATATCAAGGAAAAATAATATCACTTAAAGATTATTAAAAATTAATTGATATTTTATTTGTTATTAAACAAAATGTGTATCTTTGTCTCTACATACACACACATGCACACTTGGATACTACTTTGTTTCATTATGTGACAGAATTCAGTGTGACAACAGACTTTTTTTTAGTAAAATGCCCTTAGGTTAAAATAGTAAGTGGGAAACACCTATCACTGGTAGCTAGAGGAATCAAAGTCTATGAAACCACAAACCATCACAATGCATTTTCCCTTTCTTATATCCTCAAGTGTACAGTGCAGTAAGATGCCTGCCAGTCTCTCGGATATTAAACATGAAGGGAACCAAGCAAAACTTATTTATTCTCCTGGATTCCATCATAATCTTGATGATAATACATTGCCACTTGGTCTTGAGAATTACACCCTGAAATATCATTGGCCCCTTTTAACAGGTTCATGGCACTGTATGATCTTGTCTGAGTTTCTATACTATGTTTTTGGCTAGAACCCATGGTAGGTGCTTCCTCTTCTCGGGGTTTTTCCTTTCGAAATTTGAGTTAAGTTAAATTCCCATTGTGAAATTATGGTTTTTGAACAGCTTACTTAAGGTGCAAGAATATTACTGAAGGTTCTAGCATAGTCTCAGATCTGGCAGGTCTCTGAATCAATCATAAATAACCATAGGAATTCTCTAGTACTCATACTCTTGTGTTATGTCTGAGAGTTTTCAACTCAGTTTGGAAAAATAGTCCCTCCCATTATCTAAGAATTATTAAATTATGAAGACATGGGAAATCTACTACCTCTTGTCTGAGAGTTTATTTTTTATAAAGCTTGACTATAAAAGTCTGCTCATGAGGTACCAGGGCTGTTGATCTCAGCCTTGTTGTATGCAACAGAGAATAAGCCTCCCTTCTAGGCCTTTGTTAAGACTCTTAATTGGTCTGTATCAAAATCTAAAGGAAAGGAAGTCCTGGATGTGTTCTTCTCTGACTACTTCCTCAATTTTTATCCCAGAAACCCAACAAAGTACCTGCTGGGCAGAACAGTATGTTCCAGGTGGTTCATTATTGTTTGAAGACAATTATGGAATACTCCTTTGCTCTGGGATGTTCCTGTGGCTTCTCTGAATCATGACTCTGGAGTGATTTTCGTGCTTCGTTTCCTTTCCTTTGGTTTTTCTGTAGAGACTTTGCTCAGAATCCACTTTTGAGTCTATTCTATTCCACTTCACTCTGCCTTTTTAAGCAATTCTCAAAAATACTTACTAAACAACTTCTATCCCCACAACCATTTCTCATCCCTGCTAATACTAGATTACACAAATCCACACAAAAAGCTAGAAATAGTATTAGTTACTTTAATCATCGACTTATCAAAAGCTTGGCCAAAAATGTAGTGCATAAAAGAATTATTTAAGCTCAAAGCTAGAAAGAATAGCCACCATGGCTGAGAAGTGCCCTAAGAGTAAGGTCACATTGTTTGGACAGTAAAGAAACAGAGAGAGGGGAACGTTGGTGCCAAACTGACTGGCTTTCTGTTTTTTCATTTTTATTCAGCCCAGGAATTTATAATCAGGATGATTTTTCTCTATGCAATTAAAATTTCTGAAAATTTTAACCTTGTAAGTCTAACTCAAGGGTCTGGACATTTGTAAACCCAGCCAAGTTACCAATATCATCTCAGATACTATTTCTTATTTTTTCCTTTTTTAAAATTTTTTAATTCAATTTACATACCAACTACAAGTCCCCCTCCTTCCCTTTCCCCACCTTCCTCCCACCCCATTGCTCCACAGAGATGGTAAGGCCTCCCATGGGGAGTCAACCAAGCCTGCCATATCAAGTTGAGGCCTGAACAAGCTCTTGCCTCCCATATGTAGGATAAGCAAGGTATCCCGCCACTGGCAATGGGCTTCAAAAAGCCAATTCGTCCACAAGGCTAAGTACTGCTCCCACTGCCAGGATCCCTCAAAAAACAAAACCACACAAATGTCACCCATGTTCAGCGGGCCTAGTTTGGTCAAATGACCAAAGATATTTAAGGAATTGCTCAATATCCTTAGTCATCAGGGAAATCAAAAATAAAATGACCCCTAGATACCATCTTACACCTGTCAGCATTGCTAAGATCAAAAACACTGATGACAGCTTATGTTGGAGAGCATGTGGCATAAGGAGAACACTCCTCTACTGCTGGTGGGAGTGCAAACTTGCAAACTTGCATAGCCACTTTGGAAATCAGTATGGTGGAGTCTCAGAAAATTGGGAACCAACCTACCTCAAGACCAAGTGATACCACTCTTGGGCATATACCCAAAGGATGTTCAATTGTACCACAAGGACACCTGCTCAACTATGTTCATAGCAGCATTATTCACAATAGTCAGAATAAGGAAATAGTCTAGATGCCCCCTAACTGAAGAAGGAATAAAGAAAATGTGGTACATTTACACAAGGGAATATTACTCAGCAGTAAAAAAACCAATGACATTATGAAATTTGCAGGCAAATACATGGAACCAGAAAAAAACATCCTGATTGAGGTAACCCAGACCCAGAAAGACAAGCATGGTATATAATCACACGTAAGGGGATATTAGATGTAAAGTGAAGAATAACCAAGCTACAACCCACAGTGCCAGAGAAGCTAGGTAAGAACCCTAAGAGAATCCAAAGAGGGACATGCATGGATCACCCTAGGAGGGGGAGATAGATAAGATCTCCTGGGTAAACTGGTAGGTGGGGGGTTGCAGAGAAAAAGGGGAGGAGAAGGGGGATAAGAATATGAGGGAGCAGGGTGGCCATGGTTGAGTTGGGGGAAGGATGAAGAGGGAATTCAGTGAAAAAGATATCTTGATATAGGGAGTCATTATGGAGTTAAGGAGAAAGCTGGGGCTAGGGAAACATCCAGGAATCTACAAGAATGACCTCAGCTAAGACTCCTAGCAGTAGTGGAGAAGGTACCTGAACAGGCCTTCTCCTGGAATCATCAGACAGGTGACTATCCTAATTGTCATCTAGAACTTTCATCCAGTAACTGATGGAAGCAGATACAAAGATACACAGCCAAGCACTGGGCCGAGTTCCTGGAGTCCAGTCGAAAAGAGGGAGAAGGGATTATGTGAACAAGAGGTCATCTGTATGACTGTAATTAGGGTAAGATGTGGGAAAGGTCATATCAAAGAAATTAATCAGGTATTTGTTGAATGAGCTTTGAATTTTAGTTTCTACCTTCATTATCAAAAAATCATTAATTAATGCATATCATTTATATTCCAAATTTATTCATTCATTATAAGTATTTACACTTTGTTAATTATGTATCAGGCTATGTGCTAGATGCATAATGATAAATAAGGTAAACATTCTTTCATGAAACATGCATTCTATGGAGGACACAGATGTTATATATTATCTAAACATTTTCAAGCTCATTACAGAGCAAAAGAAGTGTTCTATCAGAAATAAACAGTGATGACATGAATATTATTTTTATAATTTATCTTTAGAATATTTAGCCAGACGTATCTCTCAAGCTATAAGACCTTTGCACTGTATTGTGAATTAGTCATGTAAAATATTACCAGAATGTTTTGAGCTGAGGATCAAACATGTGGAATTAAAGTGATATTGCATACTCTGATTGCAAATCAAATCATAGATGTTGAGGAGATAAATGGTAAGAAATAGTATCTGTCAGTTCAGATTCTATGAGCTCCCATTAGCTCAGGTCAGTTTTCTCAGTGGGTTTCTCCATCATGACCTTGACCCCTCTTGTTTATATCTGCACCTGCTGTGATGCTGATATATAGGACATAGCAATGACTTTTGGTGAAGGCACTGTAAGGTGAGAACAGATACCTGAAACAGCTTACATTACCACTAAGCACCCTGGAATATCAGTGAGCAAAGCTAACTGACTATGAAAAGAAATGGACAAGCAAATCAGGGCTAATAATATCTATTTATTGATTGATTTACTATGAGACAGGGCTCACAGTCTCTATAAAACCCAGGCCAACTTCACATTCATGATGCTCTTGCTTCAGCTCTGGTGAGTGAGGCTATAGATTTGCTCCACTGCATTGACTTTTGTTAAAAAAAATATTTTATAAACTCTTTTACTATACTGTATTTATTTGGTGTGTGCTGTGAGTACAGCATGCACGTGACAAGGTAGTAGATTAGGAGACAACTTAGTATTTGTCCTATTGTCTACTCACGTGTTCCCAAGAACCACACTCAGGCCATGAGATTGTCAGTAAACACCTTTCCCCACAGGGCTCTCTTGCTGGCCTACCACATTGGCTTTAGTGTGTGTGTGTGTGTGTGTGTGTGT
>NC_022020.1:35728871-35735885 GCF_000317375.1 Microtus ochrogaster | reverse complement strand
ACTGTTATTTTTTCATTTTATTTTTTGTTGAACTCTTAATTCTAAAGTTGTGAAAGCAATGATTCACCAATGAAATGAATTTTTCTACTTTCTTATATCTTTTACAGTTCTATAAATTGTCTTCAAAGCAATGAGGGACATGGAGTTGGAAAGGCAGCTCATAAGTTAAGAGCATTTTTTGCCTTTGCAAAGAACCCAGGTTCCATTCCCAGCACCCACATGGTGGTTCATAACCCTTTGTAACCCCAGCTTCAGGATATGCGATACCCTCTTTTTGAATTTATGTGCACCAGACACACATATAGTACACACAAGTACATGTAGGCAAATACTCACACACATGAAATAAAAACAAAATAAATATTTCAAAAAGTGATGAGAGACAAATATGATATTTTTTCAGAAGTGCAGATGAAAATATTTCTATTACCAAGATAGATATGATCTCTAAAAGCATACTGCAAACATTGGCACTATTTTCTATTTGATTCCTCTAAAGATCAATAAACAAACCTATAGCACTTTAGCTTGCATAAGTGACCTGGCTATTTATGCAATGCAATTTATTATTTATCAATGTACACAGGGAAAGAGTGTGTCTGGGTGTGTTTTTTCATTTGTGTGTGTTTCAAAATATCTGTTATTACATTTTATTAGATTTCTATATTTTATCATTTTTATTTTTAAAAATTTAATACAATATATCTTTTTTAAAGATTTATGTATTATGTATATAGTGTTCTGTCTGCATACAAAAGGAGGACACCAGATCTCATTATAGATGATTGTAAGCCACCATGTGGTTGTTGAGAATAGAACTCAGGACCTCTGGAACAGCAGTTAGTGCTCTTCATCTCTGAGCCATCTCTCCAACCCCCCATACAATATATCTTGATTATGCCCCCCACCAAATTCTCCCAGAATTTCTTCACCTCTCTATTCATCCAACTTTTCTTCTTTCTGTGATGACTAATTTGTTTGTCAACTTGATTAAGATTGGAATTAACTAAAACTCAAATAGCTGGGCACACCTGTGAGGGGATGTTTCTCTTAATTAAATCATTTGAAGTGGGAAGATCCACTGATCTCCACTTTCTGATGGAATAACAGGAATATTCACACATTGCAGCAAACTTCTACAGCCACTATGGAAATATATATATAGTGGTTTGTCAAAAAAAATGAATCAATATATCTCAAGACCCAGTTATACTATTCTTAGACATATACTCAAAGGATACTTCATCCTCCCACACAGACATTTGCTCAATTGTGTTTATTGTTGCTCCATTCATAATAGCCAAAAACTAGAAAAAACCTAGATGTCCCTCAACAGAAGAATGGATAAAGAAAATGTACATTTACACAATGGAGTAATACTCAGCTGTTAAAAAAATGACACCATGAAATTTCCTGTCAAATGAATGGAACTAGAAAAAATCATCCTGAGTGAGATAACCCAGACCAGAAAGATAAATATGGCATATATTCACTTATATATGAATATTATCTATTAAAGAAATAGTAAACAAACTACAATCCATAGACCCAGAGAGGGTAGGTCTAGAGGAAGGGATTAGTGAGGACGCATGTATCTTTCTGGGAGGGGGTAAATAGAATAGACTTTATGGGTAAACTAGGGGTGAGGTGTGGGGACATGAATGACAGGACCAGGTGGAGGGGGGAGAGGATCTAGGTTGAGAGAGGAATGAAGGGAGAGTCTGCTAGCACTGATGAGCATTTAAGGGATGGAAACCTAGGGCAGCAGAAACCTCCTTAAATATATGAAGGCAATCCTAATGAGGTCTAACAATGTAGGGATAGATTCCCAACTGGTTCTTGCTTGATATCAAACAAGGTTTCCAGCACCAGGACTGGGTTCCATTCAGTTGAATCGTTGGCCAAAGGGATCCCATGAACATTTCCACACAAGCCAAGCTGTTGCCAAAACAATGGTTCAAATGGACAGCAGGGCCTCATTGCTGAGGAAAAAACCCACACAACTCATTATACTTAGAAAGTCAAGGTGGTGCCAACATGGGGTCCTCATGACTACTTTCTTGTCTTTTTGGTACTAGAAGTTACTCTCAGACTAGCAGGCTACCAAAAGAGAACCATAAACACCAAAACAGCCACAAAACTTTGGCCTATCATTTGTCCTGCCTGTGAGATATACTCTGGCAATGGCGGCACAGAACTTCGGTAAGTAGCCAACCAATGTCTGATTTGGCTTATGTCCCAGTTCAACAGACAGAACCGATATCCAGTGCTGCTTGGGTGACCAAGAACAAGAAACTAGATAGTCAGAGTCCTAGGGTAAAACCAAGCACTACTATTTTGTTTTGTTTTAAAGTATCAGAAAATGACTCTTAATGAATGATATTCTGCCATATTCATAGATCCTTGGTGATGTAAGATTCCCCTCTGAATGATGTGAATACCATTGGTTAATAAAGAATCTGCTCTGGGGCTTGAAAGATGGCTCAGTGGTTAAGAGCATTGCCTGCTCTTCCAAAGGTCCTGAGTTCAATTCCCAGCAACCACATGGTGGCTCACAACCATCTGTAATGAGGGCTGGTGCTCTCTTCTGGCCTGCAGACATACAGACAGAATATTGTGTACATAATAAATATTTTGTTTTAAAGAATCTGCTCTGGGTCTATTGCAGTGCAGAATAGGGCAAGGTGGGAATCCAAGCAGATAGAGGAGAAAAGAGTAGGCAGAGTCAAAGAGACACCATGTAGCTGCCAAAGGAGTAAGATGCCTGACAGGGCCCGCGAGAACTTTGTTGGTAGACCATGACCTCATGGTGATGCACAGATTAATAGAGATGGGCTAATTTAAGATGTAAGAGCTAGCTAGAGATATTCATAAACTAATAGGGCAAGCAGTGTTTAGTTAACATTGTTTCTGTGTAATTATTTCAGGTCTGGGTGGCTAGGAAACAAAAGAGCAGCTGCTGCCTACAAATTGGTGCCCAATGTGGGGCTTGAACCCTGGACCCTGAGATTAAGAGTCTCTTATTCTATAGACTGAGCTAGGTCAGTCTACCTACTAAGCAATGATACAGAAGAACTTTGGATGATTGTCCAGGCAGTAAGATATCTCTGTCAATTCTAGAGTTTGGAAGTTGCTTGATTGTACTTTTTATCCATTCAAGTAAAATTATCTCTCTTCTCAGGTCTTTGATGGGGTTGAACACTAGATAGTCATAGTTACTTTCCTCTCATGACTTAGTCAAGCCATTTCTAATGCAAGACTCCTTAGGATACAAAAACATTTAGCATATGTTCTTGCTCAATATTGTTTATGCTAATTATAATTCTAATTTTTTATTTGATATATAGTTTTGTATTGGGTTTGAAACTCTTATTTAGACAAAAGGGTGAGATGTTGGAGAACCTCTTTCAACCAATGACCTTCAAGACACTGGACCAGGTTGGGCGTGGCCTTGGGTAGCAAAAAATGTGCCTGATTGAACACTAGCTCTCTCTTCTCTCACCTGATTGTTGGAATCATTTCCTGTTGCCCACTCGTGCAGAGGACTGTGATCTGTAAGTCTGCCCCCCCTAAATAAAGAACTCTTCATTATACTCAACTCTGAGCTAGCTAGTGTGGGATAATTTTATTCACATTCTCCTACACCGTGTCTTATTCAGTCATCATCAAGGAAGCAGATGGGAACAAATACAGAGACCCACAGTCAGTCATTATGCAAAGAGGAAGTCCTTGGAACACACAGCTCTAACTGGGATGTCTGCATCAAATCCCTTTTCTTGGAGCTCAGGGAACCATCTGGAAGAGAGATAGAAAGAATGTAAGACCAAGATGGGATAGATGACACCAGAGGAACAAGGACCTCTGGGTCATCTGAAGAAAGCTCATATGAATTCACAGAGACGGAAGCAGCAATCACAGAACCAGGGCTGACACAGCTCTGCACTAGGTCCTCAGCGTATATATCATAGCTTTCAGTTTAGTATTTTTATGAGACTACTATATGTGTGAATAAGTACGTCTATGAATTTTGTGCCTTTCTTTGGGGCTCCTTTACTTTTGTTAGATTGCCTGGTCCAGCAGCTCGATGTGATCTGTTTTCTATTTTCTTTTTAATCTTATTATATGTTATTTTGTCATGTTTGACTGTTACCTGTTAGAAGCTTGCTCTTTTAAATTGAGAGACAGAAAGGGGGTGGATCTGAAAGGGAGGGGAGGGGAGGAGCAATCAGGAAGAGTAGAGGGAGAGGAAACTGTACTTAGGACATATATGAGAAAAGAATCTATTTTCAGTAAAAGGAAGAAAAAAAACAAACATAAAAAATTAAAACACACACACACACACACACAAGATCCACAAGAACAAACAAAAATTCAACAGACAAAAGGCCAAAAAAAAATCCAAAACAAAGCAAAGTGAAAGAAAACATCCACTAAATACTACAGCTGGATAAGCATTCCTGGACATGGGCCTACCATGGAGCTTAATCAAAATACCCAGTGACACTCCATTGGAGAAAACTGATTTTTTGCTCTGCTAATGGATATCAATTACAGGTAGAGTTTTGGTTAGGGTCCTAATTTAAGATTAGAAACCCCTATCTTCTTCCCCTTCTCCATGCTGGGACCCTGTCTGGCTTTAACCTGGGCAGACCTTGGACACACTGCCACTGTCCCACGAGTCCATGTGTGTGTCAGTCCCGTTGTGTCTGGATGACACCTTTTCCTTGGAGTCATTTACCTTCTCTGGCTCTTAGACTCTTTCCACTTCCTCTTATGTACAGATTCCTGAGCCTTGAGGGTAGGACTGATGAAGGCATCTTATTTATGATGGAAAATTCCAAAGTCTCTTACTCTTGGTGTACTGTCCAGCTGTGGGTCTCTAGTTAGTTACCATCTACTGCAAGAAGCTTCTCTGATGGACCACTGTGGGGTGAATATGGGGTTAGATACATAGGCCATTTGTTACATAATTTGTCTTAGTGTTCAAAAAACTTATTATGTTACTTAAAACATCTTTAGTGATTTCTAGTCTTTTTAATTTTGATAAATGGGTCATAGGTAATTATTTTTGTAACTGACTTGATACTGTAAACTTTGGATCTGAAATTCACTGACTCTTGAAAGAAAAGCTAAAATACACAGAGTAGAAAATAGGAAAAATATTTACCTAAACTACAACAATTCTAATCCCCCCCTAAGAAAAGTCTTTACATTTTACATTGATCATGCCCAGACGTTTAGAGAAAAAAAGGAAAATGAAAGCTGAGGCTAGGACCTCAATGATTATCTAAAGTACTAACTTTACTATAAAAACTTCCACCTCAAGAAAATCATCATGATTTTTCATTTATTTTTTATTAAATAAACCTGAATCATTTGTATAAATAAGTGTATTCAGCACAAACAGAATAAACATGCTTCGCTGTTCGTTATATAAACTCACACATTGGAACAGTTTTCCACAGTTGATTGCCACATAAGTTACACATTTTCTCTACGCTAAACTCTTCGGATATGATGTTAAAAAGTTAAAAGTTCTCTTTGAAACTCCAGAGCCCCGATTTGGCTCAGATGGCCAACAAAAGGGAAAGGATGTGTGTGAACGCTTTTATTTTCTGCTCTCTGAGATCTGAATACTAAATGCAATAATCTAAAGAACGGAGCTATGCCCTTTAAATTTTCTATTTGTTTATAAGAAGTGGATGAAATATAGCTCATGCTTTCTTCATAAATGGTGGGGAACTATCTGTGATTATTTCAAACATGGCTTCATCCTCCTCTTGTAATCTCCTACAACACACTTTTTGAAGTAGCCATTAGTATTTTGGAATAGGATTGGATTTGCAGATAGGGTTTCAGGGGGATGCCAACTGAAAATAAAACCACATAGTGTGCTCTGACCTGATAGGGCCAATGTGTTTATGAGAACAGGAAGTGAAGGAAACACACACGGAATTAAAATAATGAGAGGATGCTGAGGAGTGAAGAAAGTAATTTGCGAGCCAGAATAATTAACCATGCCAGCAACTTGATTTTAGACCCTAGCATCCAGCAGGTCCTCCCAGTCTGCCTAGTGTTTGTGTGTTTTCGTGGCTGCTTTATCTAACTTAGTAAAGGCTGGGAGTAAGGATGAGGACATAGGAAAGAGGAGGCTTTTTGTTTTGTTGTTTTCTGTGTAATGGAAAGATCCCGATATTGTATTGAGAAAGGAGTAGGGTTTTCTCTTTTTTAGTAAAAATGGATAGAGTATATGATTATTTTTTGTATATTTTTAAAGGATTTATTTATCGTATGGGTATTTGCACATGTATGTATGTGCACCGTATGTATGCCTGGTGCCTGTGGAAGCCTGAAGACGGTGTCAGATCCTGTGAAGCTCGAGATACAAACAGCTGTGAGCCACCATGTGAGTGCTGGGAACGGAACCTGAGTCCTCTTCAAGAGCAGCCAGTGCTCTTAAAATACTAAGTCATCTTTCCAATCCTGTTCTTCATATTCCTGAGATTCAGACATCAAGGCACCCACTGAGTCCCCCTATAATTAAGTTAAACACCTATGCCTTACACAGAGTCTGTGGTTCTTGGGAAACAGGTTGTGAGAGTATTTTAGTAGCATCACCAGCAAGGACCCTAAATCAGAGGCCCAGCACACCCAGGGCAGCATCCCTGGGGCACCCGGGAAGAGAATGAAACTTCCCTTTGGCAGCAGAACACACTTTATTTGAGTTAGATTACATTGCTCATAATTAATTACAAGGCCTCCGAAATAACTGAGTGTTTTCAAAGGCAAATATTCCTCTGCGGTGGCCCTTATAGAAAAGCACCCATCTCTATGATACCCTTGGCCATCACTACATTCGGAACTCAAGGGCAGTGTTTGAGAGATGTTACCTTAGACCCCATTTGCTTTTCTTTGATTATTAAAAGGGTATTTTTTTTAAGTCGAACTTTATCACGACTTATTTTTAAGCATGTTTTGACGCTAATGCAAAGGAAGGGCCATCTATGTCAAGAT